>NW_005187702.1:187375-200402 GCF_000239375.1 Pundamilia nyererei | reverse complement strand
GCTTTTTCATTATTAATCTGTGAATATAATCGTACTTCCAGCAGTGCAGATCAAAAATCCACCCTAAACACATTTACTACTCAAAATTGGGTCAATTCTGATTTAACTACAGGAGAAGTGTCCAGTAGCTAAAATTATAAGTGCCCAGTCAGCAACATGACAGCTCTTTTAATTAAGTTCCCTAAAATATTTTGGAAACCCCACAAACGCGTCCAGCTCAGCTCTAATTCCAGCTTTAAAGAAACCCAACTCATCCCCCTCCAAACCTTGTAGCGCAAATGATTCTGTCTCGAGGTAAAACACCTGTTGGTCTTGAATAACAAGCAATTTTTGCCTTATATGCATTGCTGATCCTATGACATCTCAGCAGTTGACTGGATTTCTACTTTAATGGATGAATAATTAGCTTAACTGACTGGTATTTCTGTTGCTGATTAGCAAGGGCAGCAACAAATAAACATCCAGTTTAACTAATCGCACGCATATCCAGTGCTTACATGTTTCACCCTGTAAGTGCTCCTGTTTTAGATGACAGTGACTGCATTTTAATACAATTAAGAACATGGATATGTGATGGCTTTGTTTTTCTACTTAGCTGATATAACTAGACTAAATAACATGTAAACCTGGTTCTTAGAAAAAGTGTGTGTGTGTGTGTGTGTGTGTGCGTGTGCGCGTGTGTGCGCGCGCGCGCGCGCGTGTGTGTGTGTGTGTGTGCGCGCGCGTGTGTGAGAGAGTGTGAGAGAGTGTGAGTGATGCAGTCTGTTTACACTGCCGTCCAGTGTAATGAGGGAAACCCAATGCAAATTAGTCTTCCCGCAGGGATTTCAAGTCATAAACACACACAAACAGTTTTCCGCCATCTGTTTAGCAAAGACTGTTTATCTGTTATGTGCTCAAATGCACATGAATTTTTTTTGTTGTTTAATGTAACTGGGTCATGATGATCTCATGACAGATTAGACTAATGCAGATAAACTTTGATCTCAGCATAACAGAGAGACACACACAGACACGTTGTTTCCCAAGTGCCTTCCTTTCTCTGAGCATTACTCATTAGCAAAAATCAATCTGCTGCTCTCTGTGAGTGCCTAGCAGTAGTGTATATACACTCACTAATAAGAACCCATAGGACCCACACGTGCACACACATTCTCTCTCATATGCACACTTTCTCTGATATACCAGCTTGTGAGATGAGAGGGAACCTGGCTGAGCTGCTGTCCCTTGCCAATGATAGAGTGAGGTAGAAATGTATAGGGGTAGGGCAAGAGACCGTGTGTGTACTAGTGCTCAGCACATTTTTATTTCCTTATATGGTTGTAAAGCAAGCAAGAGAGGGAGGGGCTGTCAGCTGGCTGTCAGTTTGACATGTGACCTGGAAACAGGAAGTGCTGTGGTATAGCAGAAGAAGAGAAGTATAGGAGGTTAAAAAAAAAAGACTGTTCGATGCTGCTCAGATATTCTGGAGACTGAAATGTCAGAAAAACCTCACTCCACCCTCCAAACCAGTGAGACAGTCATGTTACACCCTCTGTTGGTGGCACTGTGTACACATGTTTACACTGTGAATTTGAGCTAAATATGAATGTCACATTTTAGCCCCTATTTAAAATGCAGGCAACACGCTGATATTTCTGCTGTTTATATCAGGCCACTGACATGTAACCTCTGCCTTCTATCTTTGGTTTTAGGTGCGCATAGCGGCTAACTTTGTCATCCACGCCCCACCAGGAGAATTTAATGAAGTTTTCAATGGTGAGCTTTCTCTTCTTGTTCCTCTGTATATTCTTTCATAAGATTAACAATGATTACATTGCTCAGAACTTGTAGTTTAATGCAATGTATGAGTCTGCAATCACAAAACATAAATACATAAAAGTGTATTTGAATAGCTTGACTTATGTATAAAGAGACTGTCTGCAGCAAATTCTGTTTTGTTACAGTTTCCAGTAACTCTGTATTGACAAAAACTATTGTTAAATGTAAAAGTGAGGGAAATGAAAACATGAAAGGCAAACAGTGAAAATGTGATATAAATAATTATATGGGTAATGTTTACATTTTTTATCATCCGTGTCTTTTGTTGAAGAGATATTAACTTCAACTTGTGTTAGAACCTAGATGTACTTTGGTATTATACCATTTTGCACCATCAGATGGTGTAATGAGTCACCTTTATTTAAGTGGCCAAATCATTGAGCGTATATTCTCATTCTCTGGCCCCCTGGAAAAAGCAAGCGCCTCTTGAGGAATTGTGGTTAGCTGGGAAAAATATCAAAAATGTCAGCGGTGCTGACATTTTTAAAATACTGCCTGGTGTAAATACAAAAAAAATCGGAATACTTTGTCAGTCCTAGAGGAAATGATTTGGTCACAGGTGCTCCAAGACCGTAAAGCAGCCTTTGGTACATGGTTTAAAGCCGTGCCAACTATGTTCTAAGTAAACAATTAGAGACTTGTTTTAGTAAGTTTTTATTTTTAGTCTGACAGCTTTTGTCAACATCAGAGCCAGGAGGCATCAATGAAGTGTGAACTGCTCAGGAGTTACAGAATGCTGTATTTGTGTTTCTGTTGTGTATGCCCTAACCCTTTTACATACAGTATAGCTGGCTACATTGAAATAAATAGTACAAAAGGGAGTCTATACATGGCCACCCGTTCAACCATCATTGGAGAGCAAGTCATGTACACACCATTAATGTACATTACAGTACTGTGTCAGTGCAGCACTGTTTTGTGTCTTTGTGTAGGTTTCTCACACTAAAATAGTTTTGGTTTCAGTTAATACAGAGGACCTAAAATAGAATCCATTATTTGGATTTTATGGCCACCAGGAAATGAAATTGAGACTGTGATGTTTTGCTCAAAATGTGTCTCGCCCTGCAGCACCAGAGTTGACACCACACTGTCACAGTAGTGCCCCTCAAGACAGTGTGTATGTGTGTCTTGGCTTTGTTAACGACTCATCCTGGCCCGGTACATGTCGTCACCTCAGAGGAACGCCTTTGGGGTTGTCTGTTTACCGCTTATCACAGCCTGTCAGCCACACACACTCATATGCACACACTAAAAACAGTCCCCTGTTGCAACTTTCCCCCCTTTCATCTCTATGTGATTATAGCCTTTTCCACTGAGCTAATTTACCATGTCTGCTTCACTCCCCTGGCATAGATGCTGCAAACACTGACTGATGGCAGCTGTGACTTTAGTGTTTGTGTGCGTGTCATGGAGATGATCTGCTGTTCCTGTATTCTTTCCTCTTCTGCCACCATTAATAATAATAATATGACAATTTTTCCTCTTAGATGTGCGATTGCTGCTCAACAATGACAATCTGCTCAGGGAAGGTGCAGCGCAGTAAGTCTTCCCTTGTGCTATTTCCACAATTAAAAAATTTCAGATGTTAGACGGAAAATACAGATTTGCATTGCAACAACTGAAGATGAAAGAGGACTACAACTTGAGATTCACAGACCAGACTAGTTTTAGTTGCTTAGGTTTTTACACCCGACCATTTCTCCCCTGTCCAACACGTTAACAACAAGAAGAAACCATTCAGTTTACATCTAAGAGTTCTAGACCTGGACATGCTGAATAGTTACAAGTTAATCAACATATATTAAGATTGAAAGGTTTTAATAACCAGCAAGGCGGGACTCCTGTGTTTGCGATCTAACTAACTTGGTATCTCTCTCCGTAGTGCATTTGCACAGTACAACTTGGACCAGTTTACCCCCGTGAAAATCGAGGGCTACGAAGAACAGGTGAGCTCATGCTTTGCTTTTTGACCCTGAGGTTATGGTAGCAATACAGAAGCTAAAGAACAGGACTTTTATTACTTTTGGCATTAGTCACTTTATAGCTCCAACGCACAGTTAGATACTGCTATAGTTGATGCACATCAGAAGAATGAGTGACTCAGTTCATAAACCTTTTCCATGTGGACCAGGCAGTCACAAGTGTGACGTTCCTGTAATGTAAAAGCACAGTTTTATAGAGATCTGTTTCTTTAGCTCATCCAGCCAAGACTATCATCAGAAATAAAAAAGTGACACTTTTCTTGGACTTCAGGGTTAGAAGAGAGATGGTAGCCTCCAAATATATTATGGTTTAAGTGATGCAAAACATAGTATAATTGTATCATTGGCATTAAAAGAGACAAATAAAATTGGATGAAAGATCAAACAAGTCTGAATCTTCTCCTTTAGTTCCTGCAAAACAGGATCACATAGCCACTTGTATTTAAATGTCACTTTTTGCTTGCTGTGCATTTGTGTGAAGGTTGAACACTGCTGAATGAATGTGGCTGTGTTGGCTTTAGTAATGATTGCACTGTCTTATGTAAAGATGTCATCATGTCCCTCTGTTCCCATATGCTGGGCTGAAATTCCCCTGTCTGGTACCCAGCTAGCTGAGCTAAGTGTTGAGGTGAAAGGCAGAAGATGGAAAGTTCAGGCTGATGCCTGTGGTTCCTATTGTTCTCCGTCCTCCTCTTTTCATCCTTTTGTTTCCTCTTCATCTCTCCTGTCTCCTTAGATAATTTACCACAGCTCTACTTCTTTATTGTGCTGTTCTCTTTCCATACATGTTCTTGTCGGATTATTTATTAATTTTTCTTTCTTACATGTTTTACTTATTTTTCCAGTGCTCTTTCATTTTCTATTTCTTGGCCTTCCCACAGCTCTCTTTCTCATTCCTTTACCCCCCCGCTTTATATTTCAGGTCTTAATCACAGAGCATGGTGATCTTGGGAATGGCAGGGTCTTGGACCCCAAGAATAAGATCTCCTTCAAGTTTGACCACCTGAGGAAGGAGGCCAGTGACCCACGGCCCCATGATGTTGACAGCTCCCTGGAAGGCTGGAGGAGTGCCTTGGACTCTGCTGTCAGGGCCTATGTCAAGGAGCACTATCCGAGCGGTGTCTGCACCGTATGTTCAAGCCCACTCTGTTACCAGAATAACTGAACTGCTCACCTCAGAAAGTTCATTTTTTCATTGTGTGTTTAAAGCTATTAGTTTATGAAAACATCCCACAAGAGGGAGTTCTCCCACAGGATCTGACTCTGGAGTTCAAAACACACATTACAACTATTACACATTGCTCTAAACTTAACAGCAGAGGCTTGTGTGTAATATAGATGACTGATAATTGGGACTGAAGCTCACTGTTCTCTGGTGTTTTCCTACAGGCTTATAAAAACAGATACATTTAAAAGTCACACACAATTCAACAGAACTGCTCAGAATACAAACATAAACCAGAGCTTTTAGGACCAAAATCTCTTGTCTTTGCATAGTGATCCTCTTCATTTGGAGATCTGTTTTCTATTAAATTAGAACTTTAGTGGCCTTCATTTTGTTTCCACTTGCATTTCAAGATTAATATTTTGTTTTATACATTCGTTTAACCCTTGGGGATTGGAACAGGAAGGGTATCTATTTATTTTTATTTTTTAATCCCTTGCAACAAATTAGCAGCTAAAAGTAGCCTAATGTTATTAGTGATCAAATACAACATGTACAGTCAAATTTAATCGGTTTCAAGCAGGAAGCAGTAGCAGGCCAGTATTTAGATAAGCCTGTCTTTTACTTTGCAAAACAGCTGTTGTCCTACTTATTAAATGTGTTGTGTATATATGACATCCTCTAAGTACCATGACAGGGTCAGGTTTATAATTTAAGTTTTGACTATAAAACCACCGTGTGGTGTCAATTCTGCAAACGTTGAGCAGTGAAAGTGGCCTTGAGTTGCATGTGAAATCTGAAAGTGTCTTTTTTGTCTTTTGACTTCAGATTTATGCGAAAACCATTGATGGACATCAAACTATCATCGTGTGCATTGAGTGCCATCAGTTTCAACCAAAAAACTTCTGGTATGTGTAAAACAGTCAAAACATTAGTGTGATATTTTCCCTCCCTTATATTTTCTGATATTTCTTGTGTCTCCTCCCTTTCTGCTTTCAGATGAATCTTTTTTTTTCAGCACTAGTATTTAGGCAGATGATTTTTAACCTTAACAACAACTACATGTTAAATACAATAAAACCATTGAAATCCTCAAATGTTTCTTGAAGTGTTTAAGGACATTGCAGTAATTGGCACATAACTCTGGACTGTTAGACTCTGTTGATTTTGATCAGGTTAATCTAATTGGATAAGAACTGCACCAATCCTCTTTGCTGCTGGGTCTTATTGGTCTTATAAGTGTTGGGTGTAGTAATCCCAAAACTACTGTACGTGACTGCTGTAATGGTTTGAAAGTGAAATAAATTTTATTTATTTATTTTTTGATTTGCAAATCACAGTGAAAAGAATCAAAACTTTCACATGGAGATTTTGTATCTAATGAAAAAGATATATTAGAACTTAATATTCAAAAATTTGTCAAAATCTGTAAATATCATTTTTCACTCTTCTGTAATGCTTGCACCCCCACACTAAAATAGAAGTGCGTTTTATTGAAAAATTGGACACTGCGATTTTCACCCTGCAAAGGGTCACCCAGTTGGCCGAATTGGATGGGAGGTCGGTTCTGACCTCAAGACCGCATATTTGATCAGAGCACTTTGTAATAAGCCAGAACTTCAATGTAGTATGCAAATTTTAGTCAAATTAAGAAAATTGGCAGTAGAGTGTCCAAACTAATTTCCATGTCTGTTCACTACATATTAGGAGATGGTTCACTGACGTAAATAGCTGTTGGTCCATCATTAGTAATGCTTTTACTGACATAACACAGAGCAACTCTGTGAACAAGGTGTAACACGTTACATCATTATGGATCTTAACAAAACTCTTCTATGTCATCTTAACTCAAGAAACTCTTACATTGCTTTAAATGAAGGCGCACATTAACTGGTTTTTAAATGTGATGCTATACTTCATACTGTGAATACCTTTCTTACTATCTGTATTGCCACTGTTGTTGACCAAAAACACAAAGTCATATACCTTTTCTGTTTATTTTTCAGTATAGGCGATGACAGTTGAGCCAATGTACTGGACAGTTAGCTGAGTCAAGTAAAAGTGACTGAAGTGTGTTTATCTTTCCTTCTCGTTGTTTAGGAATGGACGCTGGAGGTCAGAATGGAAATTTACCATCTCCCCCTCCACCACCCAAGTGGCAGGAATCATGAAAATCCAGGTATGTTATCTGAACAACAATCTTTGACGTAAAACGGACACACTGTGTTGTGTTATGCATGTCAGCACGCATACTCAAACTCACGTTTACTGACAACATTTGCATGTAGACTTTAATCAAATTCAGTTTCTTTTTTTCTTTGTCGTCTTTCTTTCTCTTTTCTTTTTTTTTTTTTTTTCTTTACCGTGTTTTGTTTATTTATCACAAAGTTCAGTTAATTTCTGTTGCACCCTTGTCTACTTTTCCCATAAGCTCAGTACTAAAATGTTGTGTTCTTGGTTTTTGTTGTCGTTTCCTTCACTTCCCCTCCCCCCCCCCTTTTTTTTGGGGGGGGGAGTGGTTTGTTAGACCTCTTGAGATTTGTTTGTTGGCACACAGCTCTTTGATTTTATTTTTTTTCACAGCTCCAATCATTTCATGGCACAGAAGAAATTTTGGTTAGAAATACACTATATATTTCCATATGTATTTCTAGGTTCATTACTATGAGGATGGAAATGTCCAGCTGGTGAGCCACAAAGAGGTTCAGGAGTCCATGTCAATTTCTGTGAGTATTTCTGTGAAGTCCAAGCAGAAGCTGCAACGATCATTCCCCATACTTTTACATTTGTATGTATTTAGGGTGATTACTTGTAATTTTATGTTAGTAATTAAGTTTTGACCTGGTACCAGCTACCAGGGGAGGTTTTCTGCTCTGTAGTTGCAGTGTAGGTTTTAAAGTTTCTTTTTTGTTGGATGCCTTGTCCTCTCCCCTCTTCAAAAGAATGTCATGTTTTCAGAATGAGGCTGCAACTGCAAAGGAGTTTGTTAAGATCATGGAGGCTGCAGAGAATGACTATCAGGTATGTCAGGAGATTTCGTTGAACCTGAACTTTCACCTCAGATCAGAAGTCCTCACAAATGATGGAAACATTTTACAGTTATGACTCCAGCACTTACTGCCACACTAAAATCTTTTGTTGTTTGGCTTTAGTTTTGTGTGATAATCTGTTACTTTTAGTTGTGAGGAGTTTGTGTTACTCAAGTCAGGAGATAATGAAAACATTTTACACGTTCGCAAACTCGCAGCACAGGAAGTCAAGTTTTAGAGTGACTATGAATAGAAAGCTGAGTCACTTGGATGAAGCTGGACATTTTTTAGAGAAAGCTGGACTTTCACAACAAGGCCTGGAGAAAACTCTGACATACCCTAATGTGGTTATAAAACTCCATTTTCCTACACCACACAGACTTCTTCAGACCTGGGGAAAATTTAGATTTATTTGAGAAGTTTTTGTTTTTTTTAAATCCAGTCCCCTCTCTGTCTTCATCCTTATTTCATTCCTTGTAGACGGCTATCAACGAGAATTACCAGACCATGTCGGACACTACCTTCAAAGCCTTACGCCGCCAGCTTCCTGTGACACGTACCAAGATCGACTGGAACAAGATCTTGAGCTACAAGATTGGCAAAGAGATGCAGAATGCTTAAAAACCGCAAAGATAACAGTCAGATCCCCACTCCCCGCCCGCAGCCCCTCCATCCCCATCCAAAAAAATGTTGCATGACTGGATAGTTGTATCGTCTTTGTACAAACAATTAGAGAAAACGGGGGCAAAGAAAGGTTTGGTCTCACAGACGTCACATGACACATTGGATGACTGTTTTGATTTTATACAGACACTCTCCTGTATACGGAATTTGTGATCGTATTTGGGAAAATCTATCTTGAGGAAACTTTGCGAGTCATAGGACACAGGGTGGACACTTGTTTGCATAAACACCCTTATGAAATAAAATATCATGTGTGCAGTAAGTATTGCATCAGTGAGACCACACCTTTTTGTTTGGAAAATCTGTTAGAATTTGCAATAATGGTGAAAACAAATTCATTTCTGGGAGAATTTTTGTCTGCATTTACAGAGGAAGTCAGTTACTATGGCTGAAACGAACAACTCCCCACCCCACACCCCTCGTGCCCCCACCACCACCCAAAAAAAAGAAGTTTTGTGTTCATTGACTGATATATTTGGCACAAGCAGCCACCACTGTCAGCCACTCAATGTTCTTGTTCTCTCATTTTGGTACTTCCCCCTCACCCTTTGTCCTGTGTGTGCGCTCTCCAGCTTGCAGCACTCCTGGCTACCTTTTGACTTGATATCGTCTGAACTCTCACTCAGTGCAGGGAGTTCTGTGACCACTTAACAAGCTTAATTAACAAGTCATCAGTCGCAAAAATAATTTGCATAATGTCCAATTTACAATAAAATTTAAAAAAAAGTATCACTTTCTCCTCCAGTGCTTATTTTTATTAAAAACAGAACCTGACTGTATTATATAACAAGGCACACTGTAATATATACCTGTATGAAACATCCTGTCTGTCAGTTTGGTGATTTGTTTCCATGAGATTAATTGTAATTCAGTCACAATTATGTTGCATTAAATGACAAATTTTCTATTTACTGAGTCAGTCATAATTTCTGATGCTATTTATTGTGACATAAATGGGGAAGAAAATTATAATATTGGGGTAAAACAGATAAACAACCACACATGTGCATCACTGATTTAACTTAAGGACAGATTTTTAATATGCAATTAATCAGTAAGTCTGGGGGTTTTTTGGGTTTTTTTTCCATATTCCATCAGTCTGCTGCCATTAAAGATTAAAATCTTTACATCACAATTGATCTACAAAAGAAAACTGAATTGGTACTTGGTGCCCAATTTTTGTTTTACATTTCATTTGAAGATTTGGGACCCACTCCAAGGAAATTTTGAACTTTAGACATTTAATTTATGGCAGTTTTTTATACCTTTTCTGCATCCATATATGATGGAAATGTTTTTATCCATATACAGAAAAACAAAAATTGGGCACCAAGTACCAATTCAGTTTTCTTTTGTAGATCACTTGTGATGTAAAGATTTTAATCTTTAATGGCAGCAGACTGATGGAATATGGAAAAAAAAACCCCCAAAAAAACAGACTTACTGATTAATTGCATATTAAAAATCTGTCCTTAAGTTAAATCAGTGATGCACATGTGTGGTTGTTTATCTGTTTTACCCCAATATTTTAATTTTGCCTTTTTATTGTTTTAGACAAAACAGGGATAATAAAGGAAAAAAAAATGTTGCACCGAAATTTGGCAGCAGGCAGAGATCCCAATATGGCTGTGGGGAATAACAGCTGTATGAGGAATTTTTCCAATTAGATTTGACGGCTGACAGACTGCTGATTTTATTCCTAAGGCAGGGTGGTTGATTAGTGTATAACAGGTTAAAACTACAAACAAGGTGTCATGAAGCAAAGTGTTATGATACATAATAGTTTTTTATTTGTTTTTTACACTGGGAAAATAAATGACAAATTGTTATGACTATAAAAATCACAGGAATGATTCATATTGAGCTTAAATCTTTCCAAAAAAGTTTTTGCTGGCTATATTTATTTAAAAACTCGAAATCGCCAACATACAGGCGGATTTATTCAACGGTGTTTTCTGCAGCTCGCTGTAGGTGAATCAGCGACACCTTGAGGCCGCTGGGGCTAACTGTCCAGGTTAGCGAGCCGGTGGCTAACTGGTAACTGTTAGCTTTAAGGTTAGCCTTCCAGCCCCGTTTGCAGACACGTCCACACATACACAGTGTCTGCTGCTGGATACTCAGACACATGCTGGACTGCTGGCAGGAGAAATGCTAGCTACGAAGAGGTCTTTCACCAGTTTCTTTACATACGCAAATTGAGGTAAGATGTCTCACATGATCCCTGTCAACGCTGTCATCCACAACGCTTCCACTTCTCTCTTTTTTTTTCTTTCTAAAGTTTTTGCCAACGTTAGCCAGCAGCTCTTGTTAGCAGTTAGCTAGCAGGTTGAGTTAGTGGCTACGACTCACTGAGCCCAGTTTAAATGGAAGCGCTCACACGCGTGACTGATGTTTAATGCACAGGGGAGAGTGAACAGGATGCTCCCGAGCTGCCGTGGAATGAGTTTGTCCTGGCAAGCGGCATAAGGCGGGGAGCAGTGTATTGCTTTTAATGGTCTCCATCATGAGTCAGTGTTAACGGTGATTCCAGAGTTCAGAGCGACCGTTTGCCAAGTTTCCTCTTCCTTTAACTTCAGGAGTCGCCTCTGTCAGGGATGCTCTTGAAGAGAACTTTGTGTTGCTTTTTGTTTTGTTTGTTTGTTTTTAAGAAATGTTAAGCTTAGTCTTGCGGACCTGAGGTGTTCACCTCTGCTGGGCACTCGCAGCGAGCTCAGGGTTGTAGTTGGCATGTTGTGTCTCCGTGCCTTCACAGCAGCCTGTGGATTCGTCTCCTGTGACTGAGAGCTGAGCAGCAGATGGAAGAATGTGCTCTTTCAGAAAGCCAGCTGGCCCCGGCTAGAGAGGGCAAGAGAGCCTTTAGGCACAAATAAGCTGGTTGAAGAATTCGTGCGTGTGTTCGTATATAAACTGAATAGTCATGACAAAAAGCATGGGCGTAAAAGGTTAGTTTGACAGGTTCAATACGGCATGCCGGCAGCTGGCTCTCACCTTCCCACTGCTTTTCGTTGTACAATAAAGGGTTATTATTCTATTCTGTTCTTGCAATGAAAGGTGTTAATGCTGCTGCTGAATTGGCTGCCTGACAAACCGTAATCCTCCCTGAGAAGTCTGGAAAGGCATCAAAGATTATTCTCTTAAGTAGGGATGTAGCAGTCCTTAAACCTAGACCGAAATCAAGATAGAAACATCCACAGCAACTTTCGGCAATTCCATCTTCCTTTTACCATGATGACTGTCTGAGCTAGTAATTCCAGCGCTCTGTACTCTAAAGCAGGATATGGGGTATGAGAAACTTGAGTAAATACAAGATCCATTTTTAAATTGTGATTTTATTTATTAATGGAAGAAAGTCAGCTGGCCTCTCCCTTAGAGATAGGGTGAGAAGTTTGGCCATCCGGGAGGGGCTCAGAGTAGAGCTGCTGCTCCTTCACATCGAAAAGAGCCAGTTGAGGTGGTTCGGGCATCTGACAAGGATGCCTCCTGGGTGAGGTGTTCTGGGCATGTCCCACTGGGAAGAGGCCCCGGGGCAGACCCAGGACACGCTGGAGAGATTATATCTCTCGGCTGGCCTGGGAATGCCTTGGTGTTCCCATGGACAAGCTGGAGGAGGTAGCTGGAGAGAGGGAGGTCTGGGCTTCTCTGCTTGGGCTGCTGCCCCCGCAACCGGGCCCCGGATAAGCAGCAGCAGAAGAAGAAGATGGATGGATGGATAGAAGTTAGCCAAACCTCCCTGGCCCTATGTGGAGAAAGTAACTGGGTCCTTATAATTAACCATAACCCATTCTGATCTACTTGAGGACTGAAGGCATTTCATACAACTTGCCTTCACCTGTTCACACACATTTATACAAAGTGTTTTGTGTCTTGCTTTGACACACATCCACACAGGGGCGCCTCCAGAATTTTTTCATAGTGGTGGCCATATGTGGGGCACTAAAAAATATTGGGGTGGCACACCAAAAACAGAATTTCCAGTTTTATTATGCTGCTGTCAAATACAGGTTAGTTGAAAAATATGGCAAGAATTATAGAAAAGAATTATATGCATAGTTCATTTCCTGCTGTTAAAGTTAACATCATTGAAAATTGGTACATAAGAAAACCGAATCATAAGCAAATTTTGGTAGGGGGAGCAATTTTTATTTATTGATTAATTTTTTTGGCAGAGGGTGGCCAGATTATAAGGCGCACTGTCGATGAACAGGTCTGTTTTCATACATAAAGTGCACGGGATTACAAGGCGCATTAAGCAAAGCAGTCAGATAAATCCAACTTTATTAAACTCATTCTTCTTGCTTCCTCCACTTCTGTACCATTGATTCATTAATGTTGAATTCTCTGGCAGC
>NW_005187702.1:174862-186876 GCF_000239375.1 Pundamilia nyererei | reverse complement strand
AAGCAGCAATGCTGATCGTTTTATTAAAGATGAAAGAATTTAGACAGTTTTTAACTCTCAGTGATGCTGCAGTGTTCGTTTGACCTGAGGCATACGGAGTTTAGGACCCAGATTACTTCCAGATTTAAGAGCATCTTAGTCCGACAAATACGACAATAACGATGGCCGCTTGCATGTTCTGCAAAAAAATGTGCTTTGTCGTGTATCTGACGGACAAACACCAAACCAGTTCCACATCACTGAAGTTGCACCATTTTTACAAACCAAATCTGGTTCATCTGTTTCACTCAACAATCGGCCATGTGCGTATGAAAACAAAGGCACTACGCATGCGCGTTTTACTCATATTCGCGATATTTCATTTTCCTATCGTTGCCTAACATTATACCGGCATTACCGTGAACGGTATAATATGGCCCAGCCCTACCAGCTAGTCCAACTTCAGTAACCCTACAAACGTCCCTGCTGTTTTCTCTCTCCATTTATCTTGGAAGTGACAGCAGAGCTGTACGGTTTAATTTTTTCAGAAATCTCTCAGTTAGAACATGCTATATCATGTTTAGGTGGAAACTAGTGCGCTAACTTCCTGCTAACTTCTAACTCTGTTAAATTTAATAAATTCTGTTTTCATGGATGCCTGGATGTTAAACTTAATTGTTACACCTGATAAAGCAGCAACACTGATCATTTTATTACAGATGAAAGAATTTAGACAGTTTTTAACTCTCAGTGATGCCGCAGTGTTTGTTTGACTTTAGGACCTGACGCGGACAGAGCTTCAGACCCAGATTACTCAGGCTCCTGACTATGGTAGCCATAATGCTCCGACAATCCATCAAGTGGTCGGCTTCGTAGCTTACCAAAGTCGTACTAAAACATTTTTTGACAGATTTTTGAGCGCCATGTACCACATATAAAATCCGTTCGAGGTCAGTAAGCACAACCAAAACTCATACATAAGGTGCACCAGATTATAAGACACACTGTTGATTTTTGAGGAAAATTAAAGGATTTTAAGTGCGCCTTATAGTGCGGAAAATACGTTTTGGTATTTTATTCTTTACTTGCTGTCAGGACAGTTAAACATTACCGGTGCTCCAAATGAAATAATAAGGCTAAAATGTCTTACACCAGCGGCCCCCAACCTTTCTTGCGCCACGGACCGGTTTATGCCCGACATTATTTTCACGGACCGGCCTTTAAGGTTTCGCGGATAAATACAACAAAATAAAACTAGTACCGGTACCGAAAAAAAGATTTATTCATAACACACGTGAAAAGACCCAGGAAAACTGAGTTAACGATAAAAACAATAACAAAATAACGTTGAAAACCGATAAAAACCCTGAAAACCATACATTTCACACCTGAGCCTCAACTCTCGCGGCCCGGTACCAAACGACTCACGGACCGGTACCAGTCCAAGGCCCGGGGGTTGGGGACCGCTGTCTTACACAATACATAATACAACTGTAACACTAGCAAGTCTGTTAAATTGCACAATCAGCACTTTTATCAGCTTCCTTCCTGGCTTCAGATGGGTTGAGCTAGAGTAACTTTTTTCTAGTCTTACTAACCAAAGCATTCAAGGATACACATATTCATGAAATGCTTTTCATACTACGCTTTTACTTTCACTCACAGTGCTACTTTGTCTGCAGCATCAAAGTGGCATCAAAAAAGAAATACGTAAAGGGCTGTTTTTCCCCAAAGACTTCTATACAGCTGGGCATTAGGGGTGTGCAATGTAGCCCCAAAAATTATGCCATGATACTTCAAGAAACTTTGCAATTATATATGTGTTAGAAAAAAAAACCCATAACAGTAAGTCAAATATAAGCACAAAATTACAGTGTTTCAGTAAAATTGTAAAATTACTGCTTAGCAATTCAGTTTAACAGTAGATAAAATGACTTAGCCAGGTCACTTTTCACTAGCTTCACAATATTGTGTATAATGAAATTGAAATTGGAAAATAATTTTAGCCCTGGGATGTTAAATCTTGGTTCGAGCTTTTTAAGCAGCTGCTTATATCCTAGTCTACTTATCTACATCAGTAATTTCCATCCACCATTAATTGAAGTTCTGACCATTACTTCCTTCCAGAGTTGCTGGTTTCTTCTATCTGTAAGGGAAGAAATGCAGGTTTAAAGCACATCTGTGTTGGCTTCCTTTGCAAACCCTGAAACTATATCCCTTCTTTATATACAGTCTGTGGTTTAAACCTCCTCTTTGCCAGAGTCAGCCAGTCAGAAGAAAGTTGGCTTAAAGGTAGAGTAGCTAAAATGGTTCGTTTCAGACAGGAAATTAACGAATTGTTTGCTACAAAGGATTAGTTTGAAATGTAAATCATGCACAGCTAGGAAGAAAACAGTTGGATATAATAATAATTATAAGTCACCTTTATTGTCTTAATCAAAGTGATTTGAGTTTTTGGTAACTGAAAAATGTCTTCGTTTGCAGAACATGTAAGCAAGTTTTGAAGTGAACAATCAATAGATTATGAAAAGCATGTATGAAATTCTCAGTGAGTCAGACATTGGTGTCTTCTAAATGTGGTCAAAGAAAAAAAAAAATCATGTCAAGCCAAACTGGATATCTGAACATGGGTTTTGTATCTTTTCGGCATATCCTCATTGTATTAGATTTAACTAATGGCATACATACAGTCTCAGCTGGCTGTAAATATTATTTCATTAAATTTCACAGTGGGGACGTTGAATGGAACTGAAACCCCACAGCTACGATGTGCCCTCGCCATCGTGCTGTTACATATCTGAGTTTGAAATAAAAAAAATTCTGCAGTCAGTTAGAGATGATAACACACAACAGCTTGTCATGCTTGACCTTTTCTTACAGTTGATCTTATGGGACACATCATGCAAGGTGTTGAATTGATAACACAGTTTCACTTCCTCTTCCTGGTTGACACCAGTATATGCTTATAATATTTCTTCTTATTTCCTCCTTTACAATGAGAAATAAGAGCTTGTGGGATTCCCTCCCTTAAAACTGGCCAAGGTACTTCATCTAATCTCCATTTAGTTAGCCGTCACTCCTCATTAAACCTGTACTTTTCTTTCTTCCTTAGGTGATAAAAGTGATTAGCAATAACTTTACAACAAATCCCTTTTGTGGGTAGGAAAGCGAGACAACATGTTATTTAGTTGCTCTATGTTTTGATAAAGGGCGTCTTATTTCATTATAGTGTTCGCTTGAATATAAAAAACAAAACTGCATGACTGCTTACAAAACATGTTGTATACAGTGGAATAAACCCTAATTATAAACTTTTTAGAGAAATATTTTATTACAGTGCTGCTGATTTTGCTATGACTAAATCCTCTGTTTGGATGAAGCCAGGAAATCTTCTGTGAACAAAAACAAAACCTCCTGACAAAGTTTCTACCAATTTTATTTTTAATGCATATTCAACTCTTTCAAACTTGGTAGCTTGGTAAATATGCAGGGCACACTAATCAGCTCTGCTGGTTGACTTTCCTGAGAAGGTCAACAAATGTTACTATGACTTTATAGCAACATTATGCAGAATTGTCTCACAGTATAAGATGCATGTTCTCATTTTTTTTTCGTGATGACGAAATATGGTGGTAATAAATTGCTCTGTTAAGCAAAAGTAAAACCTGCGTCTCATATAGTATACCAAACTGTCTATTGAGGCATATTTTAATGCAGATTACACTGAATTGAAGCTCATGTTGGCCTTCTCCTTACTGTGTGTATTAGATGGCAAAACTACACTATTATCTGCTTTCAACAAGCTCGTGATTTGCTTATGCAGACGGCTTTGTGCTGAGTATCTGGTTCATTAATGATAATTTATCCAACCACTTGAGTCTTTTCACGCACACGCAGCAGCTCTCACTCTATCTGGACCCAATGGAGGCTCTGCCAGCTTCTTTTTACAGAGTATGTGTGATCTCAGACTGTGACAGCGGAAAATAATAGTCAGGTCTTTTACAGCTAATGAGTGGGGGTCGTGTCAGTTCCCTCACCTAAACCAATGATTGGTGTTTCCAGAGGTGTCTGAAGTGGGCAATTTCCTGTTGTTTGCCATGTGTGAGAAAGGGAATATCCAACCTGATTCTTCCAGAAATCTCCAGAGTTGATGGTTTCATAGATTGCTTGGCGCATTCACTGGGTACATGCGCGGTAGGGAAGAAAAAACTTAGACTAGTGGTAAAATAAAGTCACCTAAAATATAGACTGATGGACACATGCCTTTTTTGTTGTTTATTACTAACCAATCCACAGTGTACAAACAATGGTAATGAGGACCGCCCTCAACAGTAAGCTGTTGAAACTGCCTTGACCTCCAGAATGGGCACCGTCATTTTGATGCACAGCTATAATACTCAAAATGTCAGAGTATAAGAAATTGGAAGTTTAAAGGGAAGATTTACATACCATTTTTTTGATTGTGTAACATTGCTTACTAACCCTTAGTGACCAATGCAGCAGAGCTATAATTGAACAATTTGTGTGGGGAATACTTGCAGGCTGATAATGTGATAAATTGTGTTTGGATTCAGACACATTCTTCAGGGCATTTTTTCCCAAGCTTCATATTCCCCAGAGAAATAATAAATGCATCAGAAATAAAATCTCTTTGAAGACTGAATTTTTTTTCCTACTGTGAAAATGTTTCAAAAATGTCAGCCTGGGATAGAGAAATGATGATTCTGTACTGAGAGGAAGGTCCACAACTCTGATACCAACAAAAATACATCAAATATGCTCTTATATATGTTTATTTATTTGGACATGTGTAGTGAGAAATTAAACACACACACCTCCATTCTACTAAACACACTAAACACTACAGAATAAAATCAAGTTGTCTCAGATTGAATGAAGAATATAAGAAATGCTCTGAGTCAGCTGTGCGACGTGACACTGGCAACCACAGCACACATTCACCACAAAGCCAGATCAGACTGGTCAGAAACCTTTATTTAGAACCTGTGCAGCACACTTGTAACATGATCTCAGCCAGAAAAGTTAGCTCTACCTTTGACAGAGCATACAGCTCCGCCCTGCCTGAAAAGGTCCACAGGCTGAGTGGTTTTCTGCACAGAGCTATACACAGGGAGAACTTTCACATCAGAAACCCTTGATCACCCTTTAGACTGAAGGGTTATTTGAGAAGAACACTTCAAAGCCTAACAGCTGGTTGGTTAATATCTGACCTTCCATGTCTATAACTGCCCCGGCCAAATGAGAAAAGTCTTTTGGACTGTTGTGTAGGTACACTGCCTTTACACTGATGAGGGAAATGCAGGTAAAATCCATTGTCCTGTATGAATCCACTCAAAGAATTTATAGCAATCATGAAAGAAAGGGTGTGATGAAAGCTGTAGGGAGGTAAAGAGAGTCATAGAAGCTAAAAAGTGTTTGTTTTTTGTTTTTCTTCCCAAAGTTGGAATATGGACTCCATCTCCTGAACTTGCTGTAGCTCAGTAGACGGAAGTCTTTTCATATTTTTTGATATCAGTATGTAAAATGGAAGTTGGACTGTTTAGATTTTAAGATACCAGCCTTATAAAATACACCACTTAATCAACTGTGACCACAATCATGTTATACTGGCACGTTTGTGCAGCAGATGCCGTTTGCAGCAGTTCAAGAAACTAGCTTCTCTGTATACAGGATGTAGTGGTGTGATAAAGATACTACATACAAACAGATAATACATGCAGAAGATGCTGACATATTAACCACTTGTATTTGTGGTTGGTTTGGTTGATTTGTGCATTTTCTCAGCATAGCTGGCTGAATAATGAAACATAAGAACAAGAGCACTGAATTCATGATTTGGGTCCAGCATCTAAATGTTAAATAAACTTTTTTTTTTTTTTTAAATTATACTACTATTTGCTACATGCCATAGGCAGACGTTCGTCAGAGAAGACTAACAGCCACAGTACGACAACATGAAGCAAGTGATTATTTCCCCACCCTCTGTTCCTCTTTCTGACTTCCTATTTTACATACAGAGACAGTTTGATGAATGACATGGCATGTGGTGTGTATTTAAATGCTGTTAAGGTTTGACTTCTTGCATGTATTTGAATCTATGCAAACTGATTAAAATTAGCAAGATTCTGTATAAACCTAAACACAACCATCTGAGAAATGGGGGGGAGCATCAGGCACTGTGTTTTGTCTCTTTCAGTATCAGTGCTGATGTGGCGATAGTATCTGGTGACAGCTATCAGTCATGAGAATACTGCTACTCCTTATTGGCGGGCATAAAAGTGAATGCATGATTTTGCAGCAGGGCGCGAATCAACCAATGCAATGCATCCAATGCATCTTGTAATAATTATTTTGTGTGTTCAGTATCATAAAAATGTCTGTTTCATTTTTCTGTTGTGAAGATAGCTAAGACTTCTTTGAGTCTCAATGTCCTGTTGACCTTCCAGTTTCCAGTGCTCGTTATAAGGCAAGGATGGTCCTGACTTTAGATCAGGTCACACAAAGTATTTCTGACCCAGTTAGCTAAACATATCACTGCATTTGAACAGTGAACATGTGTAGGTAATGAAAACTACACTGTCCGTCCTTCCTGTCCCGTGTGAGCATCTGGTAGTAGTAGCTGGGGACATGGTTGTTTAAAAAAAAAAAAAAAAGACTGTTGTTGTGTGTTTGAGCCAGTGGGCACAGTCCATATCTCATACTAGCTAACTTGAAGTGCTCTAAATTAATTCTCATTAGGCCAGAAAAACCCAACACTTTCTATTCAACTTGTCATTCAAATGGTACATTTGATATGCTGGATTGATGGTGTGTCAACTAGGGCTGGGCTATATCATACCGTTCACAGTAATACTAGTATAATGTTGGGCAATGATAAGAAAATGTAATATCGCGATAGAATATGAGTAAAACCCGCATGCGCAGTGCCTTTGTTTTCATACGCACATGCCGGAAAAAGCATGGCGGTGACAGAGAATGAGAAGGGCGAAAGTGGATCGTGGAATGAAACAGACGAACCAGAACTGGTTTGCAAAAATGCTGCAACTTCAGTGGTGTGGAACTGGTTTAGCTTTCGTCCGTCAGACACACAACAAAGCACTATTTTTGGTAGCGCATGCTAGCGGGCCGTCATTATTACCGTGTTTTTTGGAAAATACGGCACACTTAAAATCAATCCTTTGATTTTTCTGAAAATCGACAGTGCCCCTTATAATCCCGTGTGCCTTATGTATGAATTCTGGTTGTGTTTACTGACCTCGAAATTATTTTATGTGGTACACGGCGCTCGAAAATCTGTCAAATGTTTTAGTACAACTTTGCTAAGCTACGAAGCCGCACTGCTTGATGGATTGTCATAGGAGCTATTGTAGGCAGGAGCCTTGCGGAGTGATACATACTGTGCTTCAACATAACTTTCTAAGTTTTGTGGATATCATACATGGTTATGCTGAGGATAAGTCGGCCAATTTCCACTGGAAATGTCTTTTGGTTAAACTGTCAGCAAGGAATTTGCATTTGCACTGTTAATTTTTTATATAACTTTAATGCACATAAAAAAAAAAAAACGGCTGCTTGTTTAAGTGAAAATACATTGATGTTTTTTTTTTGTTTTTTTTGCACTAATAAAGTTGTGGAGTTGTAAAGTATTTTGTCTAGTGTCGATTATATCGTCAGATAAATTGTTATCGTGAATTTTCAAATGTATATCGTGATAAATATTTTTGGTCATATCGCCCTGCTCTAGTGTAGAAACATTGAAAGGACACCAGCCATGGTTGGAAGGTCTTGGTCTCGTCCTAAAGTCTGCTAAGCTAAAAGAGGGGGTGAATTCTAATAGGTGTTAGATGCATTGACCTAACAAGGCTTATCTGCCCCAATTCTGTCTCAGACACTTTTGGGATATGTATCTAATTCTTTTTATAATTAGTTCTGCTTGTAATTTAAAAAAAATGGTATATTGGTGGGATGGCATATAGCATATGAGACTCAGCCACCGAGGTGACATTGTTCTAATGTTTTGGTTCTTTCTAATATTTGTCTTGTGAAGCTCATACTTTTTTTCACCTCATTATCAACACATTCAACTCTACTGGAGCATCCTTCTCCTCCTTTTATGCTTCTCCTCATTTTTCTCTTGCCGAAGGATGGCCACACTCCTCTCACGCTTATTTCAGTTGCTTAGCAACCAGAAGGAGATGCTTTTTTGGGGTGATACTTTGTGGTGGAACCGGAGGCGAGGTGAGGTGTGTACTGTTCAGGAATTAATCGCTCATGAATGCAGTTCCACTGAAGAGAGGCCGTGTGGAGCACTATTTAAAGTAAAGCATTCATTGAAAGATGTCATTGTTCCTTTAGTCAATGTCTGACAAGTGTTCGAATTACCATTGGTTGGGTGAGCTAGGCCGCCGTCAAATAAATCAACCAAATGAAAGAAAACAATTCATATGTTTTTGTCATTATTCATATGCACTTGTTTCATTTGTTCTTAGTACAAGAGTCCCCCTGCCTTTTACTGTCATTTACAGCTGTGCTAGTTTCACTTCTCTCTGTTCTGTTTCACTACCACCATTTATGTCTGTTTCACTTGCACAGAAAACAGAGGAAAGTGAAAGGAATATGAAGTTTTTTCATGTTGACAAAACCACTCTACTTCACTGCAAGTGTAATAAAGTCTCCCCAATGAGTGCGAATCGATTAAAGGTGTTGGAGACATGGCAGTTTATTACAAAATGTGTAGTTTTCATTAGAACACTAAAACTAGAAAATGCATTTTCTCAACAAACTGCAGTGGGAATGCTGATGATAGCTGACTGTTTTGAGCTGAAATGAAATAATTGCTAAATGTTAAATTAAAAATATTGAATGAGCTGAAAAATAAAGAATTTTTCACCTGAAAACAAAAGTGTAGAAATGTTGAAAGCTGACATTCACACAGAAGAAGTTGAAAAGTAGCTGAACATGTTTAAAATGTAGATGAGAAAAAGCTGAATGATGAAAAACAACATTTGGAGTCAGACAAAGCTCCCAAAATACATCTGAAAATAAAACGCATCTCTATGGATTACTTAGAACATACTCCCATCACTTGGATCCACACAGTTCAAATAGTTTACATCTTTGGGCTTTGAAAGACAGCCTGTTGGAAAGAGAACAATGATGTCTACGTTTTGAGGGTGAAATGATGGCTGTAGAGCACAGGTGTCGAACTCCAGGCCTCGTTGATCCAACACAGCTGTTTAAATGGCTAAATTACCTCCTCAACATGTCTTGAAGTTCTTCAGAGGCCTGGTAACGAACTCATCATTTGATTCAGGTGTGATGACCCAAGGTGAAATCTAAAACTTGCAGGACACCGGCCCTCGATGCCTGCTGTAGAGCAAGCACTGTGCACACAGTGGCAGTTGAAAGATACGTTTTTAAGATGAATCTTGGCAGTGACAGACAGAGCTCATTAAGCAGGCAGGTGTGAGCCACCTGGGGTGGGGTGCCACTCCAATGGCACCCCACACAAACACGTGCCTGTCTGCTGCTGGTTTAAATAAACAGAAAAGTAACTCCGGAACAAATGCTTCCCAATAGGGCTGTTCGATATAACGATATATATCAGCTGACGATATCAAAACGTCTATCGTTTCATTTTACGCTATCGTTTGTTTCGTGGTGTCGCAAAATAAACTGTTTACGGCAATATTTTTTCATCGTTGTGATGGTCACTGTAGTGGCTATATTAATTTCTTAAAGTTCTCTCTTTCTCTTATATTTAATATAACCACACTACAGACGGATGAAAGAGCAGATTTTTTACGGATGAGAAGTAAAAAAGAGCCGCCAGGTGCTAAAAAACAAACCTTAGACTCAAACATTAGAACAGGCTTTTCCCCGCAGCACGCCGTGTAATAAATACTCACAAAGAAAACGGCGGCCTTTACAACTTATGTCTAAAAATGTATTGTTTCATGCATCTGTTAAAACACTCGACTCCAGCTACAGGACGCGCAGCTGGAAACACTTCCCGCAAGTCGAGCTGCCCGAGATTCACAGAATTTACAGAAAATGTTACATTTTTGTGATTTATATCGTTATCGGGACGATAGAATTCTTATATCGGGATATGAGATTTTGGTCATATCGCACAGCCCTACTTCCCAACAGAAAACTACAAGTAGTATTGACAAAATTCTTTCACTGCGAGCACCAGCAATGTCCAGTCTACAGAATTCTCAGTTCTCATGTCTGTCGAATTTATTATATGGACGTGGTGACAGTGTAAAGGCAGCCCGTACTTCTGATTTTCAGACGAATTTTGGGAGCCATTTTAACATTGGACTCTATGGAAAAGTTTCATGGAGGAGACTGTGCATTGGTGGCATTTATGAAAGAACCATAACATCCTTTACAATAACAATAACATTGGATGAAAGAGGGCAATGGTGCCGATATTTTGAGGGTAAAATGATGGTTGTAGACCAAACGCTGTGGACAACGCAGCAGTTTAAAGAGAAGATTTTAAGATAAATTTTTCCCTTGCTCCCACTCAAGCAGTTGACCTGTCTCACTCACATTAACATTCTGTCCCATACACACCCATTATAAACTCTGAAACGGGTGAAAAAAAGCACGAAACTTAAACTGAACCTGAAGAAAAAGTATAAAAGATATTAAAAAGACAAATACAAGCTGAATAGTTCAATGTTGTGGCTTCATTTTACAGTTTGAATGGTGTCTGTCGGTCAGTGTATGTGGAAGTAGTCAGAGTTAAAAGAGGAGTAAGTTGAATGAGAATTTGAAGATTCTCCCATTGAAATACATTGTAAATGTTTGTTGAAAATTTAAAAAATATAAAAGTTAAAAATGAGAAAAATACAAGCACACATGTCTAAAAGAAGAGGAATCTAACAGTGGTTGAACAGTGTTGAAGGAGATGGCGTACAAAAAACATAGGTAAGATGAAAAGTGGAAGAACAATACTGTGGATGCTTAATCAGCATCCACACTAAATGAAACAAAAATGGGAGCTGAGAGGAAACAGTAAGGCACACAAAATGTTAATGTAAAAGCCCAGCTGCAACACTTCCGTATGGCAAGAACCTCAAGTCACTTCAGTAAGTTTTTGCTTTGTTCTCCATTTCTTGAAATCTAAATTCTTTAACCTCCTAAGACCCAAACTCCTTCTCTTTGCTATTTGGGCTGATTGGGACATGATGAATGTAAAAACAAAGAATGTTTGTTTAGCATGCTAATACCAGACCTTGCTGATCTGACATAAGAGCAGAGCACGCTGCATGTTGTAAAGTCCCAGCTTGCTTCCCCTCACCTCTCCAATTACACAAGGGGCAGCTCTCTCAAGCTGCCCCTTGTGTAATTAACAGAATCTCAGGAGTCTTTATTAAGAGTGGAAGGATTGTCAGTGCACTGCAAAGCTTGTTCATCTTATCAAGTCTACTCTGTTTCTCAAAACTTTGAATATTTCAATATAACATAGAGCTTACTGTATATGATTATTCGATTTTCTTCGAGGGGAAAAAACGTACTGGGGTTGTTCACTATTCTCATTTTAGCTCAGTATGAGAGTCATTTACAGCTGTGTCAGATCAGTCAAACGTGGCATGCTGTTGCAATGCTGTTGCAGGGTCGATGCTCAAAGATGCTAATCAGACACCAATCAGGCACCTGATGATCATTGCCTAGGGTCGCGGAACTTTTTAAAGTGTAAAGTGTTTTACAGTTTGAATAGAAGCCACTCATTAAAGATAATTATAGATGTTCCACCAGACATAGTTAAACCTATGACCAACAAGTAATGGGAGAATGATTAAAGTAAAGCTAACCTATAAAATGATTTTTCAGCAGTCATTTAAAACAAACTAGAGATTCAGCTGGACTGGCTGGACTGAGGAAGGCTATTTCAGGATATTGGTGCTACAACCCCAAGAGTGTCTTCTGGTTTTAAAATAAGAGGATGGAACAGAGATAGGGCTGAACGATTATGGAAAATAATCTAATTGCGATTTTTT
>NW_005187702.1:116784-172789 GCF_000239375.1 Pundamilia nyererei | reverse complement strand
TCAGACAGCAGACAACAAAGTGCACGTGCAAATGTGCAAACAAGAGCAGCAAGTGACAGTGTGACAAAAAAAAGCAAAACACAATGTAACATAATAATAAGGTTTTGTGATGATGAGTTGAGGTAGTGGAGGAACGGTAAACATTCCTTTTATATATTCAGTAATAGAGTTTTAGTGCTGTGGTTTCATCGGTAACCAGAATTTGTCAAAGACATTGTTTCTCTTCACCAATTGAAAGAGGTGATGAATGACAACTTTCTCAAGGCTTTTTAAAAAGAATGGCAGTTTGGAAATGGGTCTGCAATTATCTAAAACAATGGGATTTAGGGAGGTTGGTTTTTTTTTTTAATGTCAATTGGGCTGGAAGACATGCACATATATGAGACTATTGATAATAGAAAAAGTATGTGTTAATATGGGCACAACAGAAAACTGAAATTTCAATCTGGCATTCAACAGGAAGAAAGCATGGACAGTCTCTTGGGGGCGGGTGGGTTTAGTAGGTCAGCAGAGCATATGCTGTGCAACTTTGAGAGAAGTGGTGATGGTGGAGCAGCAGTATTAGCATGTTATTGTGGAAGAGTAAACTGTGGAGGCCAATTACATTAAGCATTTTCTGGTGTTTTATGCTTTCTATATACAGTACACCTGCCAAGGAGAACAGCCCTGATATAAACATGTTTAGGATGTTAGATATTAACTAAGAGTAACACAATAAGCACCCTATCACTTATGACTATTGAATGGTAGTTGGAGTTTTAATGGTCAATGGCTTTTCTCCGTAGAACACCAGGAGGCAGTTGGTACTCGAGGTAGCACATTTTTCACAGGAGTTTCATTTTGATAAGTGTGTTTTTTATGTGGGACGTAGATTGTAGAGTGTAACAGGATAGCAGTGATTTTTAACATGTAAAAATAGCATAGTGATATGTGGCTAAACTCTGTGTGCTAAGAACGGGCACATGCGTTATGTTCTTCCATTAGTAGGTAGGTGGGCCCAGAGGTAAGCGTGTGGCTAGGGTTCATGGAAATGATAGATTAAGATGTAAATATGTAGCTATATTTCATATAAGATGTAAATCTTAAAATATTTTTTTATTATCCTAACCTAACACCAGATTTTCCTTATAAGAAAACTATGTTTTGACTCAGTACTGCTGATTTCACATATTTTAACTTAGTAGCAGGGTTAGAGAAGGGGTCTCTTGCCTGTGGTTGAAGAACAAAGACGTGGTGGAGGAGGAGGAGGTGGGTGTATGAGACACAAAAGATGAGAGGCCTCCAACAGTACACGCTCGTCTCTTCAGCAGCTGAGCTAATCCACATGCTAGCTGTCTTCATCGTATTCACAGTGGGGGCCATTAAAGTGTCCGGCTGGATGACCATTTATCTATTTAGGTTTGTAGGCTGGTTGGACAGAAGCTGTTGTGCAGACTGTATCTATTCATTTCCCTAAAGCAGGTTTAGGGCAGATTGCCGCTGCACAGTTGCTGGGTTTTGTGTTTATTTTATTACATTTAGTACCAGTCTTCATTAAGGTGTTACAGTGTGCAATAACGGGCACCTCAGGGTATATGTGTGTCCTAAAAGAGGCGGATCATGGTGTCCTGAATACACTGACTAAACGGTTTCTTGGTACATTGCAGGTTTTTGTTTATTTTAATTTTTTTAATGAATTTTTATAGTGCTTTAGATACGTGCTTACCTATAACTGTCAAACAGAGCAAACACCAATATTTATGCCACTGTACAGCAGTCTCATGACAGCAGGTGAGTAACACTACCATTAAGTTTCTTTCTGTCTTCTATATAATTTCCACTCGCAGTTGCTCTGTTTAATTGTAATCTTACATAACTATCTACTGTGTGTTGTTGTTGCTATTATTATTGTTATTATTATTGCTAAAATAATTCACATTATTGATAATATTGCGATTTAATCTTAAAGTCTTCTGTGCGAGTTTGATTGATGATGTTGTGATCATGGCAGAACATTTTTGTTCTGGCTCGCTGATGGCCGTGTGTGTGTGCGTGTGTGTGTGTGTGTGCGTGTGTGTGTGTGTGTGCGTGTGTGTGTGTGTGTGTGTCAATAGCAAGTAAATACACAGTAATCTCCAATGCTCTGCTTCATACTTGTTTCAATTTGTCGAACTAACAGATGAAAGCCCCCAGCCCCCTTCGCTGCTTCATTGTGTGTGTGTGTGTGTGTGTCCTGTTTGTATCTGTAGCCCTGCCTCTGCCTTTTCTCTCTTTCTCTTTTTTATCATCTAAATATGCTTCCCCCTTGCTTTCCCGTTTCTCGTCCATTGTCATATTTTCCTTTGTTATCTTTTTCTCATCTGCTCTTTTATTGCATCCAGTCTGCTTGTGTTTCTCCTTCTTTCCCCCCCCCCCCCCCTCTTTTCCTCCTTTCCTCTCTCCATCTAGCAGTAGTTGTCAGTCAGTCTTTGACAGCTTTCTCTCTCTCCCTCCTCTGTCCTGACGTCACTCTCTGTTTGCATAGCTATTGTCTTACAACGGCTGCAGTAACAGTGGCAGGAGCTTCCTTGCCAGATTTTCTTTTTTCACTCCCTCCTTTTAGCTCTCCTCTCCCCAGGAAAGACTCTCCCTCTCCCCCACAATCTCACGGTCTCTCTCTTCATTAGTAAATCGTACAGTGGAATGAGAAGTGAGAGAGTGATGGAGAGGATAAGGAGGAGGAGGATATAGACTGCAGAAAAGCAGAGATGCAGTAGCTAGCCACAACCACTTCTCTGTGTCTGGATTTGCTGCGGCTGTGAAGGATTTCTGCCAGTTTTTATTTTATGTTTATTTAGTACTTGATTTAATCCTCCAAAAGCCTCCTTTTTTGGCAGCTGCACTAGCTGTGTGTGTTTGTGTGTGTTTGGAGGAGGGCTTTTAAAGCAGCAACGGATAGCGGAGCTGGGGCATCTGGCTGTCTGGGAGGCAGCGACGGCCGGCTGGCTGCATTGTGTTGCTTTGATGACCCCCGCTGTGTAGCTGCCTGCTCATCAACCTCCCTTCTCTCTCTTTCTCTCTCACCCTCCCCTTTCTCTCTCCTCTCTTTTCTCCTCCTCCTCCTCTCTCTCCATCACAGCTCCCGGCCCAGCCATGTTCGGCACTGAGTCCTCATGTAAGTACCATCACCATCCTTCCGTCTGCCCTGTGTTTGTCTTTGTTTATGGACCTTTTATATTCTTGTGTGTGTGTTTTCTCTGAGGATGAGGAGGAAAGGGAATATGCTAGCTTTCCTCTTCTGTTGCGTTCCATCTTTCCTCATCTCCCTCTCCTCTCTTGTCTTCTTCCTGTTTTGCCTCCATGGTTGCTGGTGGCAGATTGCATGGGGAGAAATCTGGGATCTACCATTTTAGCACAGAGGGTCGGCACTACAAGCTAGCTGGACATGCTGACTGAACCGCCTACCCTGTATTCTCTCTGAGCCTTACCGTGTGTGCATTTCAAATTACCACAAAAAAAGGACCTCCCGTCTCTATGCATTTTCTGTCCTCTTCATAGTAATAGCTTGCTCTTTGAATGAACATGTGTTCTTGTGCATGTTTATGTGAGTGAGCATGTCGGAAGATGGATGCTTTGACCAGAGTTGCATCGTCTCCAGAAGCATCAGTCTGCGCTCTGCTTCTTTCTTACGGCTCAGTCAGATCGCTGCGAGGTGTGAGCTTAGCATTTCCTGTCTTAAATGCTACTGAATCAAGCATAGCACACTGCTCTGTGTCTTTGGACACCAATCAGCCCCTCACCTCCCTCTGAAGTGTTACTAGTGTTGACGTTAAGGTGAGCCAGTGTACTTGTTTCTCCCATTACAGGAATCCTTTTTGCTTAGATCAATACTGTGATGGCTCACTCTACTACCTGTTCATTGTTTTCAGAAGGCCTGAGCTTATGTCATTGATCCTGTCTTGATTGCACAGTCGAGGCTAAAACTAACTTGTTTTGATGTGGGATCATAGCTAGCATGCACACCGGCAATTGCACCAGGAGTGGTTTAGAGCCTAATCTTTGTTTATGAAATGTGCAGCTGATTGGATGACACTGTGCAATATCTTGTAATGGCTTAATGTTGTTGTTGGTGGAGTTTTATTTATTTATTTTTTTAAAGAAATTAAAAGTGGAGATCTTTAGATTTACAATTGCAGGCAGTCATTTTATGAATCAGAAAAGAAGCAATAACAACTTAGATGAAACTTGTGTAAAATATACAACTCCTGCTAATAGTTTAAAGTGTGCTTAGATGCTTAACATGTCTGACCTACCTTTGAACATGCACGCCATTTCCAAGGAAACATATTAATGGAAATGTTAGAGCATGCAAGCATAGACATCTTGCGTACTCCAACATCTGCATTTCCACTTAAATAAATAATACACACATGACTATCAGTGCTTGGTTCATCTGAAATGACTCCAGGTTACAATGGCAGTACGTCTTTAACTGGCAACAATCCTCTGAGGAAGTAAGTGGTGCATCCAAAATGGGGTTATGAAAATGGAAAATACACTTATTTTCCAGTGGAGGGAAAGTTAATAAATAAGATAACACTCTAGTCATTGCTTTAAAGATGTACAGACCAGTCATGCTTTAGTGCATAGTCAACTCCTGATGGTGCATTTCCATCCAGGGAAAAGCCCTGTAGTGCAGTAGTACTGTCTGATTTCAAATTAAATGGTGTTGTAGCTAACTCCCGCTTTAGATAGTAATTTGTATTTCTGTGCTTCATTACTTTTTCATTAGATATAATAATTTTATATCAGATGCACAGTTGTTTATGGACACCATTCTACTTGGCTGTAGCAGAGATGGTACCTGTGACCTTTATTTGGCAGCTTCTCCTCGCTGCCCACTATTCTGAGTTCTGTCCCATTTTGACACAGGCCTGCCAGTCTTTCCATTTTGTCATGTCTGCAGTTTGATACAGGTCGGTTATTAAAGCATTACTGCGTGGTTTTTTTGTTTGTTTGTTTTTGTTTGTTATTAAACAGTAACTCAAAGGACATAATGCTGCATTAAATCTACAGCAAATCCATAACACAGACGAGAGGAGGTCAAGTATGAGTATAGTTCTGATCAGTTCACAGGATATGATTATAGGAGATCGTGAGCACTGTGTTTGCATTTCTTTATGAAAGGATGTACACTTATTTGACTGACGTTTTTAAAATTACAAGTCAGAGCTCGCGATCGTAAACATGCCTTGAACAAACACATTTACTAACTGTTGTGCTTTCCTTGTGGTCATCATACTCGGCCACCTGGCAAATTAAACTGGAAGTACTATCATGCAAAATTTGGCCAATCCCACTGATTCTTGTTTGAACAATACTCTCACCAACACAGTGTATATGTAATGTTGGATGTGGATATTCTTATTTCCGCACATCTTTGCAGGAAGTCATTCGTGACTTCTTGGGTGTTTCCTGACAATAAGCACAGACTACAAAAACACAACGTTCATTTGGCTCTTTAGGTTTAAGTAATAAACTCAACAGTGTTTGTTGACATGGTTAAGCGGGACCCATTTTTATAGGGTATCCTTTGAAATAGCTTTGTTGTGAAAACGGCTTGGGTCCAACAAACACTGCAACAGGAAACAAACCATGGCAATTTTTTGTGTTTATTCGAAACACTAAAATCGTCTCTGGAAATCCTTTGTGTAAGATCATTTTTATAGGAAACCATCCTGCAATACATGGAATATCTTACTTTATCTCTTATTTTTGGGGCTAGATGAAGCTTTCATAAGGCTTGTCAAGTCCTGCTAAGCTTTCGCAGCAGACTGTGTGGCTGTGAGAAAGAACTCAGGGGTGTCTGATTTGCGTATTGTTCAGAAGATCATCTCCTCTCAAGTAGGTGTAGCAGGTAAGAGGAACAAAAACTTCTAGATAATCCTAATTTAGAGCTCAAATGTAAATGGCTTTATCCTTTTTTTGTTTGTTTGGGGGTTTTTTTGCAGTGTTTTACTGTTTTAAAATGAGCTATATTTTGAGACATCGCAGTTAGAGTGACTAGTCTATTTTGAGCTCTGTGCAGCATTGACATTGTAGGTCGGTGTTCAGGTTTGGTGGGAAATGTGCCGAATTGCTTTCTGGCTCTAAAATCTGTTCTCTCTTTCTAATAAGGACAGATGGTAGCAGGAGAGAAAAGCCTGGGAAGTCACTTCCAACATGTTTGTCCTCTTCAGTACAGCAAAAGATAAATGTGCACCATATTTATTGATTCTTGTTATATAAAGTAGAACTAATTTGGCAGTACATGTAGGATAGTATATGGATGTGACAGCTGTAATTTTTCTGTGTCTGCTTATTCAACAATTTTCTTTTCTTTATTTATTTTTACAGTTGAGCAAAAGGAATGTGACTTTATAACAGGTGAACAAATACAGATAAAATATGTGCTAATGCAGCAGAATTCTGTTTAACCAGACTAATATTTTGATATCATGAATTAAATTTTCCCAAAGGTGTTATGGAAGTGTTGAAATATACTGGCAATTTCTCTGTTTTCAACATCCACCTGGATTTCTAAACTTATGGACCCGCAAATATCAACTACTTTGCACACTTCTGTGAACAGTTACCTTGTGTCACAGTCATAAACACACACACAGATGGGACTCATTTGTACATACGTTTGACCTCAATAGCTGTTACCTTCCTGTCCCCTTCTTTTCAGCAAAGTAGGTTTTAGGTAATGGTAACTGTGTTGTGCCTTCCTTTTTTGCTCTCGTTTTGGCCTGTTTGTTGTCAGGGTGCTGTGAGGAAGTGGTTCAGTAGTTCTACAGTCAGTCTATACTTGATCAGAATTGAGGTCAGTACGCACAGCTTTCTAGATTGTATCACTTCGTTCAGTAGCCTTGAGACTAATTATTGTATGGTGTTAAACTGTCTTAAGGGGACATGATGATGATCTTATCATGGATGTGAACTCGAAGAAATCAACAGTGGCATAGGACTGTTTCTATTGGCGTTATTATTACTTTAATAGTCCTTGGATTTAAGAAGTAAGAAGTAAATGTCTTGAGACTTGCAGTACTTTGCTGTGGACACAGAAACCATGGACAAACAGTGATTCTTGTTTACAACTTTTGTTTTTTTTAATCTCCATGGATGTCCATATGGAGTATTGTGCTCACCATCACTGACTTGGAGAGACAGTTGACAGACTACACCAATCATAGCTAGCTTTCACAGTGACATTTCTGGTATGTTACTGTGACGGTATGTAAGGAACAAACTGTTGGAAACAGGAGTGTAGATAAATTAACACTGGCTGTCTTGTGTTGATGTAGACGAGAGACTCTGGGTCCTTTTCAAAAGAGTGTTCGCTCCATTACGGCGTGTGCAGAAGAGCGATTTGGGCATTCTTTTGGTCAATATTACAGTGAATGTAACAAAAAAACCAAGCAAACATGTAGATGTAGGATATGCTTATAAGTAACTATGACACAGTATAGATAACTTTTTCCCTCTTGATATATTTTTTTTTGTTCAGATGCTCAGATATGTCTTTTCCTATGTTTCGAACATTTGTAACGTTACCTTGTGTCTCGCATAAGTAGCGTACATGCAATGCTAACTGTAAGAACATATTAAGCCTGCAAAGATTTTCTCCCAGGTTAATTGATTGTTTATCGATCTAAGTTCATGGTAAGTTTGAGTATATATATGTGATCAATACTTTCAGGGTGAATTGTGAACCTTGGCAGCTGTTTGTTTGGAGCATTTCTTCAACACAGGGATAACCATTAGACATGATGACTTACAGAAAAAAACAAATGGGGGAAAAATGGCTTGAAGTGTTATGGTAGCTGAATTGCAGAAGGCATGAGCATTTTTTTAATTTATTAAGGACACACTGATGCCAGCTGAATAATTTCACCCTCAAATAGATGACCACAAAATGCTGATTTGCTGGTTTCAAACCAGTATTTCTTTAAAAGTGCTGTTCAGACAGTTTTTATCTTTTAAAGGAAGCCTGTGAAACCAGCAGATAAAGGACAAACACATGAGCCTCTGTATAAAACACTGATAAAAGACTGGCACGAAGGGAAAATGTGAATTTTGTGTTGCTACCACTTCACAAATACCTCAGTGTTTCTATAAAATTGAAGCTAATCATTAAAATCTCTACCAAAATATTTGTGCTGTGTAACCATTTCCACCCCTTCATAATGCATAATGCACTCTTTGGCCACATGCCTGCTTTGCCTGAAATCAATAATCATCACCTGGGCTTCAGATACATTTGGGATCAAGAAGTTATGATACCAAGAAGTAAAATCTGTTGGAGTATTTCTGTTGTTTGTTGAAATTTCTCTGTTTTCTAGTCAATGTGGTGTCGCAGAAACATAATAGCTTCCCTCATGACTGCTCCTGCATCCATCAGTGGATATTAATGAAGTACACTGGCTCTCTGTCAGTCAAGACATCTGAGGACAGGCCTGTGCAGCAATTTAAATAGCATAGTAACCCATCTATTAAGATACCGATACTTTATGAATGAAAAGCCAGCAGACAGTGTGAGACTTCTGCTTTTCTTTTCTAAATTACTTTATATTCACAAAATATTTATTAATGTAAGTTTAACTGTTTGATTTCCTGTTCTGCACTGACTTTAGCTTCTGAGTCTCTCTCTGCACTGATTGTATTTCTCCTCCCACCAACTTCTGTATAGTAATAATGACTTGTAACTGTTCTTTTAGGCAAGTAGCCCAGCTGACAGCTTTGCAGAGCAAGCAGCCACGTATATGAATCTTCTCTGTTTATGTACTTATCAGTAATAATTTGGGTCACATTGTCAATGGAGCGTCGATCCTTTGTTTTATGTAGCGCTATCCACCCAAACATAATCCTATGTTTGTTATGAACTCTGGAAATAGCTTCTTTCTTTTTCTTTTCTTTTCTTTTTCTTTTTACCCCTCGGCCATATAAAAGGCTGATGGAGTATTGTTGTCATCCTGTTGGGCGGACAGCGTGGACACCATGGACACCCAAGTATGTAGAGGCAATAACTGGGGAACAAGACCATGTGGCATTTTTGAAATTCATACCATCTGCTAAAAATCTTGGACGAGTTTCAGTGACTTCGACCTCAAGGTCAAGGTCAGAGATCAAATTTTCTGAAAATCTTATGAATGCAGTAACTCAAGAAGAATATCACCTCGGATTTTCAAATTAATCCCATTTGCTAGGAGGCTGGGGGATAGTACTGCTGGCCACCAGTGTTTTTATAGTGGGGAAACCATCCTTATCCCATATGTTATAACATTCAACGTCACCTAATCACTAGCCTACGAAAAGAAATGGTGTAGCCTTGCCTGTGCGACTCGCATCAGGAAGTGGCCAGTGCCCGTCACCAGCCTATCAGGACAGCGTGTCATTAAGTCCACGAATATTTAGCTTTGCATTTGCTCTCATTTTGCATTCTGAAGATTTTCCCTCACTATACCCAAATCCTGGAAACCACCCAACTGATTAGTCCAGGAAGCAGCCACTAAACTTTTTAACAATGATCCTCTATTGGTGAGAGAGTTTACCCCCCAAGTAAAATCAAGGGCCAGAAAATTATCAGAATTTTCTACTCTGAGAGCTGTTTCAAATAACCTGATCAAGACTGATTATTTGACTCTGTGTAGACATTTGAAGAACTAGTACTTTTGTAGGGTGGCTGGTAATAGAACAAAACAAATATATTTGTCAGAGTGAGAGTCTGCTTGGCATCCCGGCAATTGCCAGCGACTGGTACATTACAAAACAGCAAATGTGTTTTGTGTTTCAAATCTCACTACTTCCTCTCTTCATTGGAATGTTTGTTTCTAACATTTACCATGAAGCAAAATTAAGACATCCTATACCAACAGAAGGGTACAACAGTGAATAATTGAGCCAGTTGTAATTGATGAACATAATTCATTGGCTTTAAGTAAACATTGTCAACATATAAACATATGTCTCATTCTTAGTATTGTGCTGATAGAACAGAACAATCACAGATTTCTTGTTGTTGTTTCTTATTTTTCCCTGGCTTTGGAGTGTAATGCAGCACACCCCACATGAGGATAACTGTTCCATGTGTAGTTAAGTCTGTTGCTTTTTAAGGGGCAGCAGTATTTTTCAGCATGCAGCAAAAACACTGAGTAGGATTTTAAAGCCCTGATCAGCATGGTCTATGGCATTTCTTTGGAAGCTTAATGTTAAATTGCCAACAATATCCCTACTAATAAGGATGAGCTCATGGGAATGCAGCTGGCATATGTAGGTATGTTTTCATTGTGGGAGGATTGCTTTGGGCCATACCTTAGTCAAACAATCCATCAGTGTATGTTCTTTCATCAGTGGTAATTTTGGAATACTTATTTTTTTTTTAAAGCTGGATATTGCTTTGGCTGTTTGCGTGAGAGGGTCACTTTATCTTTCAGTGCAGGGATGAGCCACCAATGGCCTTTAACCTCAGGAAACTTCAGGTTGTGTATTGTATTTGCTGTTCTATTGTCCGTGCCCAAGAGCAGAATAAGGTGCTTACTGAAGATGGCCATTTGATGAAAGCACTCTGACGGCAACCAGCTGTCTCTGTTGCTGTGGTAACCCCCGTAAGAACAGCAAGACGGCAGAGTGATCAGGTTTCTGTGGTAACTGCTGACTACTGCTATTTTGGTCTTCTGAGCTCATATAGTGGCTGGAAGTCAAGAGAGCTAAAAATGAGGCTTATTGTAGTTAATGGGCTTTCAGTAAGGTCTTATATACCATGAAAGCAACACTAATGTATTTGATTGGATCATGACCTCTGACCCTAAATCCTTACTAAATAGGTGCAAGGCCCAGTGGTAAAACTATTGCCTACTGTTGTACAGCCAGCACTACAAAAGAGGGATTATCCAGTACTGCCATAGAGACCCCATACTAAAGACTTAACCCAGGGGTGTCAGAGATTGTATCTCTAAAGGCCACACTGGGAAATTAGAACCAGACATCCAGTTATCTTTTTTATTAAACAAAACCCAAAACAAAATTTTAAAAATTCCCCTCTCGCCCCTGCAGGCGGTGATTATCCTTCAAGCTTGGGTCCTCTACCAGAGGCCTGGGAGCTTGAGGGTCCTGCGCAGTATATCTGCTGTTTCTAGACCTGTGCTTTTCTGGACAGAGAACTCTGATGTTGTTCCTGGGATCTGCTGGATCCATTTGCCATTGCCTCTCTCAGGAGTCACTGCATTGAGTGCTCCGATTACCACTAGGATCACTGTTGCCTTCTCTGTTGAGCTTTCGTGTTCCTTCTTCCTGATGTTGCTATCAGTCGGTATAGCTACATATATCACTATGGCCGTCTTCCTCTGCTTGTCCACCTCTACTATGTCCAGTTGGTTAGCCATCACCAGTTTGTCCATCTATATGTAGAAGTCCCACAGGATCTTAGCTTGGTCGTTCTCGACCTCCCTAGGGGCCGTCTTCTGTCTCGCCATTTTGACCTCCGGACTTCCAGGTCATATTCAGCACACATGTCTCCAGTTGACGAATTGGAATATAGAACTGCCATTTGGTACACTTCTATGCTTTGTCAGAAACATATATCTGAGCCACTAAGTTTAAATGACCACAGTCTATTGTTAAACGATTTGACTACGTGGTGCGTGAAATTGTGTAAAAAGCCCATTTAATTGCATTCATTTAACCATTCTTTGTTTTTTTTTCAAGCTGGCCTTCCTCAGTAGTGTTAACCTTGCTGTTTTAATAGCTGCTTTATTTTTTCTCTCTCTGCCTTGTACAAAATGTACATTTGCAGACAAATCAAGGCAAACAAAGAAATAAAGGAAAATCAGTATTATGGAAAATCTCCACAACAGCAAATACTTCTATTAACCCTCCAATGTCAGAACTTCCTATTCCCTGACAGTTATTGTGCTTTTTAAATTTAAAATACACGGAGAACAGTCTTGGCTATTTTTACGGTCCTCTCTAAATCCAAGATATTGTTAGATACATCATCTATTGTTATGTTACCAACCTTATCACATTACTAAATATCTGTATATGGATTTAAGGCTGGTTGTGAATGTATTCAACAGACAGGACCAGCTCCCGGGCCATTTGCTGTTGCCATCCTTAACTTCAGCATTGCATAGCCTGTGCCAACAGAAACACAGCTGAATATCCTGAGCTTTAATAATCAGAGACTTGGCAAGAACCAGTAGCGGTGAGGTAATTCTGCATCTCTTTAGTTTATTCTCACCCTGCTCTCTTTTGCATATTGCTGAATTTATTTGAGTACTTAACTATGTTTGTTTTCATGTTTTCTTTAAGCAGGTTTAAATATTTAAACCTGCTTAAAGTGCCTTCATCTCTGGTATGTCAGCAAATTTGATTCCCACCAGAGTCACAAGATAGGTAGTTGCTGGTGCATTTGTGGCTTAAATTACAGTTGGTGGATAATTTAAGAGTATCCTTGATATTAATTTTAAGTGGTGATGTATTTCTTTGTTATAAGTTGTTAAGAGTTGAATTGTTTAAAGCATAACATATTCTGAACATTGACATACACTATCAGTGTTAGTACTGGCGTTCAAATTCCCATGGTGATCATCCAATTGAAAGCTTCTTATCCCTCCAAATCCCTGCTTGTCTGGATAACGTTCACCTGTAATTACTCCAAGAGAACTCCGAAGGATGCAACTAACCTCAAAAACCAAGCAGGTTCAGTGTAAGCAGAGTCAATTTAATGAGATAAGCTGGTCCCTATGCTGTTGGTGGGTGAGATGACGCATTATAACATGACTGTTTTTGGTGTTCACCCTCCTCCATAATTATTATGTGTGCTTGGCTGCTGATGAAAAGTATTTTTAGGTTACCAGAATGAGCTTTAATGGGAATAAGGCTTGAAGCACAATGATATGGACAGAATCTCATACCAGTCTGTGTGAAGAGTATTTACCAGTTCACTTAAGGGGCAGGTAAACATGGTGGAGCTTTGCTGTCTGCCACTAAAAGAACAGACTCACAACGTACCGGGGTATCCTTTAACTTACCTTATCTCTATTTAATTACCTTAACATTGCCAGTCAGGATAAGCGGTCACGAGAAGCTGGTTATCAACTCACTAAATTAACCCAGGGTTTCCAGAGCTAGGCAGGAACACATGTATGAACTTGAGTGAAATCTCATACGTAATTCATAGAGTTTAATAATATGTCAGCCCACCCTGACAGAGTCGAAGCTATAACAGCTTCAACTCTTCTTTGAGAAATACATTTCTGAGATGGACACTGATGTTGGAGGCGAAGGCCTGGCTCACAGTGTCCTTAGTCCCAAAGGTGTTCTATCAGTTTGAGGTCAGGACTCTGTGCAGGCCAGTGAAGTTCTTCCACACCAAACTCCCTCATCCATTTCTTTATGGACCTTGCTTTTTGCACTGATGCACAGCCATGTTGAAACAGGAAGGGCCCATTCCCAAACAAACAAAGATGGGAGCATGAAATCGTCCAAAATGTCTTGCTGAAGCATTAAGAGTTCTTTTCACTAGAAATAAGGGGCCGAGTCCAACTCCTGAAAAACAACCACACACTATAATCCCCTCACCCCCCACCAAACAGATAAGTACCATTCTCATGGCAACCGCCAAACCCAGACACATTTGTTGCATTGCCAGACAGAGAAGCATGATAACATGAGGGCCACGTGAAGTTTGGAGGTCAGTACTGATTGACTCTGTGGACTATGCGCCTCAGCGTCTACTGACCCTGCTCTGTGATTTTATGTAGCCTACCACTTTATGGCTTAGTTGCTGTCATTCCCAAACATTTGGGATTTTGTGGAGCTTTTTCTTTCTTTCTCAGAATTGTGGTAAAATTAGTATTTCCATCCTCTTTATCATCAGGGTAGTATGGCCATAAGCTATACGGCCTTCCAATTCATCCATGTGAGTGTGTGTGAATATTACATAAAAATGCTTAGGTGTGTATATATAAAAGCACTGTATGAATGTGTGTGACTGAGTAAATGAGACTTGTAGTGAAAGCACTTTAAGTGCTCAAAACTGAGTGGAAAGGCGTTGTACAAGTACTAGTCCATTTACTATTAATCAGACTCTCATTACGCTTAGTAGTGTTTGTTGCTCGTGTTTTGTAAAGGAGCAGTGCGTTACTAAATCATTGGCGGTTGCTATCTTTTGTTTTTTGTTTTTTTAATCATTCCTCTCTGTGGATCCTCAAGGAAGCACAGTAATAATTGAATTGGCTCAGCAGCATCTTGTAGAGGAAATTGCTGCATTTGTCATCATCTTGTTCAACCATAAACGTGATATTGCAGCTAATCTTGTCAGCCTTTTAATTTTCCATTGCTTTCCACATCATCACTCTAGTGTTTCAGCAGGCTGAAAAAAGAAAGGAAGTGCCTCATGACCCGAATGTTATTGAATCTAATAAATTGATCAAGTGAGAAATTATGCCTCTGACGTGAGCTGATGATAATGTTAAACCGTCCCCTCAACAGCTCTGTGGGGACAAAAATATTTAAACCTGAGTTTTCTCCATTTAAAATGGGTCCGTGGACATTTTGATAAATGACATGATACTTGGCTGAGGCTAAAAGTAAAAGGGTGTGTGTGTGTGTGTGTGTGTCAAAGAGGCTGCTGCTTAAATTAATTTGTATTAAATAAAGGTTAACAGAAAATAATGATTTCTTTTGTATTATTAACAGATTTGAAGGGTCTTCCATATCTCTAAAAGATTGCTTCATCCATTTTCCTGTAGGGTCATTTGGGGTTGTCATGGTTACCTCTGCAGGAGGAGACTAAGTAGCAAACCTCCCCCACCTCCCTTTATTAAAATCCATGTTATTGATTGGCTGGACTGGCATCTTCAGACTCCCCTTTGTACTTATTCTGCTGGTTTACTAGAGGAAGAGGAGGACAGAACTGGCTCACAGTTGTGTTGCCCTGCTGTCATTCAAAGACGGGCCCCAATCAAGAAAACGTGACCAAACCAGAGCCCTCACTAATAAATGTGCTCTATGAAAGTTGACTAGCTTCTGATTAGATGTGGGTATTGATATGGACTCCCAAAGGCTTTGGTTTTTGTTCCTTTTCTTTTTGAAAGAGCAACAAAACATCAGGTTTAACCAAAAATATATATATTTCTTTTACTTTTTTGAAGTAGCAAATGTTAGTGTGCTGGTGGCTCCAGTGGATATGTCAGTGGAATGGAGGGTAAGTTATCTGGTGCTGCTTTATTTGGTGTGCAGCTGACGGGCTATGTGTAGTCAGGAACTGTATGGCAGCCGTGTTTCTGATCTTTTTCTTTGCACACGGCCTTTATATTGTATAGCAGGTGGTCCTGTACATTTCGTATTGATATTCATGAAGTGGACTGTTTGCTCAGCGCGTGGGTGAAGGCCTGCTGATTTTGTGTGTGTGTGTGTTATGTTTTAGTTGTGTATCTGTGTGTGCTTGTGTGTTAGGAATATGCGAGCTGTTGCTGATATCTGTGTTTACAAAGTGGCCTGTTGTGGATGGCTTAATAAGCCTTGTTTGGTGTTTTTTGCTTTTGTGTGTTTTTTCTTTCTGCCACCTGTGCTTGTTTTTCATGTATTGCTTTTATTCTCTAATGATATTAAAAAAGATATTTTAAATGGGGAAGAAGGGTTATTTTGATTGTATCAGCATCTACAAAGCTCCTGCACAAAATCCCAGTTGTTGTAAGATTACAACAGCAATTGCCTTGTCCATCAGTTATTCTCTTTTTTTCCAGTTGCTTTATTGACATGAACGGAACGCAATGTTAATGCCAATGCATTTAAGGCCTCCCCAAAGCAGTTTTGTATGTTGCATTTTATTTTAAATCTTTTTTTAAATGAAGATAACAAATCTTGTAAAACAATGATCTTCTAGGTGCTTAAAAAGACACTTAAAAAGCAGATTTTCTGCTGGCATCTCTCTGGAAGTTTTTATTGTTTTACTTTCTAGTCTTTGTGTAAATTATGCTTTCTCTGATTTAAAATTATTGGCTTTTTTGATATTATGATTACACACTTGTAAATTAGATGAATATTTTTGGGCTGCTGTGTTTAAGTGGCACCTTAACTCATTCACTGCCATTGACGTCTATAGCCGTCAATTGCAGTGAATGAGTCAATGGGTTTAACTCATTCACTGCCAATGGCTGGCAGTGAATGAGTTAATTGCAGAAGACTCTCAGTTTTTGTCCTGGAACAGGTTCTATATTTATGTTTGGATGTTGAGCATTATACAATACAAATATGGATACAGTCTGTCTTCTGATTAATAGAGACTTAGCTGTTAGATCTTTTTTCCGCGCAAGGGAAAAGTACCAGTTTGGCTCTACGTTCTTTGTTTCAACTGTTTCCATAGATACCCAAAATAAATTCCTCGTATGTTTAGATGAGTTACTTTAACTGTCTCTGTCCTCGGTTAACACAGTTCTTAAGTTTGAAGATCATTAATTTTTCAGTGCTGATAATAATCTAACATGTGTGCACAAATGGTAGCTACTGTGAACATTTCTCTTGGCAATAAGTAACAGAGCCTTGTTAGAAATAACACTAAATAAGCTCTGAGCTATTCATATAGCCTGGAATTTTTTTTTCTGCATTAAAGGCATGTTGTCAACCCTGCACATTTACACGAAGGTAAAGCCAAAATCTCAAAACCATGGACCCTGTTACACATGCACTTTTGCTGCGGTGAGAGATGTCCATCTTAGTAAAAGGTCAGCAGAGGTAGTCGGACCAAGACAGGCTCTCCTTCCCAATCAGCAAGGGCCTGCAATATGAGCCAGGCTATGAGGCCCTGCCTAATCAGCACTGCCAACTAGCATTTCAAGCATGAACAGCTGAGCTGCAGTGACTTACAACATACATTGGGATGCAGGCAGCCTCCAAGACCCTCCTAGCTTTGTCTCATGCCACCCGCAAACTGCTTCTTACAAGAAAACACGAGATTAATGCACGTCTTTAAGCACAGCCATCACCCTGTTACAGCAACCTATTCCCAGTGCTGAAAGTTACAGCTCTGTTTTTAGATTAAGTCAACTAAACTATCTGAAAATGTGTCTGTATTGCTTTTTTATTCCCAGTGCTAATCCAATATGCATTTGTGCGTCTTAACCCCTTCCAAGCTCTTTAAACGTTTTAAATGTAATCAGCAGTTCAACAACATGAAAGAAGAAACTCGTAGGATACAGTTCAGCTCCATATGTGAGCAGTAAAGCTTGTCCCCAAGAAACTTGCCACTTCTTTATTCATTTACAAAAAGGGGCGTCCATCTAATATTAGCAAGGTGTACCTGATGAAATAGCTGGTGATTTAAGATCTTTTTGACCAGAGTACAAATACAATGCTATTGCATTTACATAGAATTTTTCAGGTATCTGTTCTCTACTTATTATACCACAGATAACTTTTTACTTTTACTTCCTACATTTTTACACAAAAAGCTGTACTTTCTACTTCTACATATTAAAAATTGATTTCTACTTACTTCTACAAACAGGCTCGTTACTCTAGGTTGTGGTTTAAGTACTTCAGAACCTAAATAGTGCTTTTTTAAGTTAACATTTCAATCAGCTCAACAAAGCTTGTTGCACGCTGTGTTGTGTGAAGGTGTGGAGCTGTATGTTTCAGGGAGAGAAAAGAATTCAAGCTAACTTTAGTCACAAAGACAAACGATGTAAGACGTTAGACAGGACAGGGGAGTGAGAAGCAAGGTTAGATTTAAAGGACTGAACAGTGAAGTTTGTATGATGTATTTTCAATATTGTGAAATGTCCTGTAAACAAAGTAAGCTATACTAACTTTGCGTTACTCAAATGTCAAAACTACTGGGTAGTTTAGTGCTGGATTGCACAGCTTGTCATACTGTGGTGAGTTTGAAGCATTGTCTTGGACTGATGCACAGTGGGTGTGGTCCTCATGGTTATGCTAGGCTATGTCAAGTGTAGCAGAAATGAACTTGAATTTAAGCTGATGATGCTCAGACTCATTCACTGAATTCCACCTTTATACCAACTGTATACCGTCTAGTTAAAGACAGTATAAACAGTATAGTGTCAGTGTAGGGGATGGACAGCAGCCAGGACGGCTTACAAAACGTCTTGTTAAATTCAGTTGTGTAAATCCTGTATGTTTTCACTTTTACTTGAGTAAAGTTGCTTCAATACTTCAACTTTTACTGGAGTATTTTTGTTGACCAAAAGTTCTTTTTGTCATCAAGCTGAACTAAATTGCGTCTTTGAGAAAAGAGCCAGCATTGTAGAGGAAATAGGAGTTCTTGATTTATGATGCAAAGATAAGAGAAGACAACTTGAGAGCTTTGTACACAAAAATACATTAAAAACATGACAGTTTTATCTTGATATTGCTTTAAAAATTATTGGAAGAAAAGATATTGTTGAAATTAAAATCCCTAGTGCAGTGTATGTTGTATGTCATAAATAAATGCATTACTCAAAGAATCAGAATGGGATTAGAGCTATCTGTCGACACAGGGGTCAGCCATGCTGTTTTGAAAGTATTTTAAAAGGACAGAATATTGATAAGATTGCATGCGCCGATCTGAATCAATTTCCTTATTGATGTCATGATCAGACTGTGTAGTGTACATTATGATTTTTATAGTTCACTTGGAGCACAGAAAGTAAAGGTGATCTGAGATGTAATACCTCCTACTTCCTGGATCTGGATCAATTAAAAAAATGAAACATTTCATTAACTTAAATAAATGGTAACTTGTTTGGCTACAGACAAACCACTATGGAGAGAACAAAAATATTTGCATGAGATTAAGGTGCTGCAAAAGCTGCACTTTGATGAACAGTGCTCATCAAACTTGGAGGCTTATAATGTATTTGACCATTTGGAAGTGGTTCTTTATTATCATCCTTCAAAAAGGATCAGTGATTTTTATTTAAAACACAAATTAACTGACGTCTTACTTTTTCTTTTCTTGTAACTGATGGACACACTTTGTGTATGTGCGTATATGAGATAGAAGACTGCGTGTATGTCTGAATAGGCGTGTTCACGTGTGTCTCACGTCGTGTCTTTTATCATTCAAGTCAGGCCAGCAGTCTGCCGACTGTCCCCCCTCTTCAGTAAAGGTCACATCTTTTGTTGTCTCCAGTGACATTTAGTTCTGAATCTGCCTGATAGAATTTGTCCCTCCAATTCATCTTCTTACTCTCAAACCCGACTCTCTCGCTATTTTCTGGCTAGTATTAACTCTTGGTAGTAATTGTAGCAGCCAACGAGGCTAAAGGAAAGTGCAGTTAGAGCATGAAGTGTCACCAGGTTGGGTCATGGCAATGTAACAAATAAAATTAGTGTGTGGAAGAATTGTCTCCTCACATTGACGTTAGATTGAACCATTAGTTTAAGTATGCAGGATTTTGATGATTAATAAAGTTTGTCAAACATGGTAGGTTCTCAAAGCCATTTTTCATTGTAAATTCAATTCAGTAACATGAATTTGGAATAATGTAGCGCTTACTCCCAGCAGGATGTGGAGCGCATGGACTGGTGAACTAAGCATGATTTCAGTCAAGCTTCATGATTGTAGTTAGTTGCAGAGCCATGTAAATGAGAGAACCTTGTTCTGCATATCAAATTAAATAGCTGTTAAAACAGAGGCAATGTGAGTCTGGCTACACAGCAAAATCTCCAGTGTTAAATTAACACTAGAGAGTGTCTATATGGGTCCACACCTCTGAGTGTTAAATACAACACTGTTGAGTGTTAACCTAGTCAGTTTTGAAGATTAACAATGGCTAACACTGAGCAGTGCTGATTTTCTAACACTGGAATATTTCTCACATTTTTAGTTATTTTCCAGTGTTAGAAAATCAGCACTGCTCAGTGTTAGCCATTGTTAATCTTCAAAACTGACTAGGTTAACACTCAACAGTGTTGTATTTAACACTCAGAGGTGTGGACCCATATAGACACTCTAGTGTTAATTTAACACTGGAGATTTTGCTGTGTAGCTGAAATCAGTGTCACAATAACTCTTACATTTTCTGAGGAGTAAAAGCTCTTTTCTGTCTCAGCTTTTTGTTCTTTGACTTGACTACAGCAGCTTCCTATAACCCTCAGGTCATCCTCTGTCTGAAATAAGTTGTTTCAGCACCTTTCCCTTTAAATGAACTTCTTGTGATTCGCCGCCCCTCACAAACTAAAAGGTTAAACAGCAGGTGGTCGTGGACTCTGACTCTTATCTGCTCCCTTACAGAGTGCACACTTAGGATTACTTGTAAATGCACTGATCTCATCATTTTAGACTTTGGTAAATCAAAATATACCAGCATTTACATAATGCTTTTCTAGGCCACTTAAAGCCCTTTAGACGATATGAACTATATATGTTTTTACTGTTTATGAAAAGTTGGGGAGTTTTTGTACAAACTAAAAATAGATCTACCCTTTAGTTACCGGTAACAAAAACCATTTCACGTTTCTGACAGCCAATAAATCCAAATCCAGAATGATGTAAAACAGGGATAAATAAATGTTGTATTCTGATGTCAAGCTTTAATTGTTTTGGGAGTTTGAATGTGTGACATTTGGATTATGAATATACTAACACTGTATATTAGTTATGGCTAGATTTATTGGCTGGATGAAAAATGCTTTTCCAGCCAGACAGCAGTGGTTGAGAGACCAGACACTGCAGACTTACAGCAGCTGCTAAGCCTGTTTTTCCATAGACCTAACTGAAAGAGCTTCTCTGCTGGGATGAGAGCCTCCACTTCACTGCAATGAATAGCTGTCCAGCTGCACTTAATTTATGCACGTGTGTGTTTCTGAGTGCAAATGAGGCTGGGTTTCTGAATCTTTTGTCCGCCTTTCTTATCCTCCGTGTGATTCACAGGAAATTAACATGACAACCCAACCAAAATACAGTACCTTGCCAGTATGGCATTGTTTACGTCAGCTAATAAGATCTCTAAACTTTACACCAAATGCACGAGGGAGATGTCCTGCTTTGTCGCCAGAAAACAGGATGGTATTGGAAAATTTGCCATTCAGTGTTTAATTACAGCCTTGACTTCTACCAACTATTTACAGATAATCAACATGGTGATCGATCTTTAAATAATTTTTGTTTTGTAGTAAGTCCCCGGGTTTTGCCATTTCCCTTTAGTTTTAGCTAAAGTCCACGATCACTCCCTGCCAGGCTGCGGCAGGGAGTGATTTATCATTTATCATTATGCAAGTTTGTGGAAATAAATAATTAAATGACAATCTTTTCTTAAGTTGTGCACAATTTTTCCAAATTCTATGAGTATCCATGATCGCAGTATCAAACAGAATAATTGAGATATGGTTTTTTTTATTTTTTTTATTCTTCTGTTATGTTGTTTAATCATCAACTTCAGTATGCGTGCAGAGTGGCTGTACAAAGAGCAAGTCAGCAGCTGATTGTGTGGAAAGACTTTACCTACAATCCTCAGCCACTCCGTAGTGAATCATTATTTTATGTCTGAAACGTTGGCTTGAGGCTAGTGCTGTTTCCTTTTCTTGGATTTAATTTTTAACCAAAAAAACCTTTTTCACACATAGCTGAGGCCTCTGGCTTTTTTGCTCCTTAATTAAAGGTGCTAGATTTTTAATTAAGGGGTGTTAACTCGCTACCATTTTGTGAGCATCACCCAGTTAGCACTTATTTCCTTAAATAGTTCAATATTTTTTTTCCATTGAGTTCATTTTTGCAATGATCCAGCTCAAATTTGCCTTTTTATTTTTCTCTGCGCTGTCATATATAAACCATTACAATGGTGGAAGCTCATATTAAACATGGCCAGAAATAATGAGTTCAGTACAAGTATTCTCCAAGATCCAGGAGCCCAAGCTTCAGTCTGCAGTAATTGCTCAGTTTCTGACAGTCTGTGTAGAAACTTGATATGATCATCTGAAGTATGGAGGTCCTCCTACCTTGTGTTTGTCTTTTGTTTGTGAGGGGCAGCATATAAAACGGAAGCTGCCTTAAATTCAAGGTAGCTTATTAAGGGATTGGAGCTAAAAGGGTTGTTTTAGCCTGTGGATGACCTGAAGAGCTAAACGAAGGCCCAGTGAAAATAATTAAGGATTATGAGTGAGTAGAAATGTCGCAGTTCACAATACCAGCTGTCGCTTTTGTACTGTAACACCGTTCTCAGAACAAAATTGCAAACAGAAGGCAGAGGACTCTTAGGGTTTTTCGTTGACCAATCCTAACCCTTTAAAATTTAAAATTCAGCTTGCTTTTCCCTTTAGGTTCTATATTTGGTTCCATTTTTGCGGTTACACTCGACAGCACCTGCAAACTAACAAGCTAACACAGAACACACCAGAAAGAAAAGTTTATACTGAAGGTAGATGGTTTCAGCGGAGTTGTGAGACCTCCCATTTGCCCATGAGACAACATCTATTTTCAAAGAACAAAATTTGTGTTGTCATTTTGAAGTTTCAATTCAAACACCAGTAAAAGCAAAGTTTCAGACAGAGCGCAGAGGCATCAAGAGTGGCTCAGCTGAAATCTGCAGCACAAAACACACTGTTTCTTTGAGCCCAATCCTAAAGTGGTACATCTGTAATGGTTAGTTTAGTTTTTATGTGCAGTCAGTTTGATGGTGGAAAGCTGTGCTGTAAGATACAGGCGAAACACATGATTAAATATTGCTTTCTAATGTTTCTCTTCTTCAATTTTTTCTTTTTAAATCGAGCCTTCTTATCCCATTGAGCTGTCATTTCATGAGAGAAGAGGCTAGAAAAGATTTGTAGACATAAGAGTAAGAACAAAATTTAGTTGGTTTTTGTTAGTTCGTTTTTAACTATAGTTAAACTATAGTTTTTAACTATAGTTAAAAACAAACTAATATTACTGGAGGCTATCAGGATTCAGGCAGTGTGGCCATCGTCTTGTTAAACCGTAATCAGGGTGTGTTGTTTTGCTTGATGGCTGCTAACACTTGTTTGTGGACTGACTGAGGGATTTATGTGAACGAAACTGTGTCTGAAAATCAGTGCTACACACAGTGAATCTGAAATGACTTACTGTATACAGTGCACCCCAAATATACAGACATGGACAAAGCTGTTGATACCCTTCCACAAATCAGACCACAGTGATCTCCAGTACAATGATCTCTGTATTTCACAATGACTCGTCTGCATTTGCTCACACGGCTCACTCTTCCTGAGTAACTGTCAAGTGCTCTTTTGAGGGACAGTGTCTCCACACTCGTGGAGGGCCATTTAAGAATAGTCCAGTGTTTATTTCTCAGCCTTTCTTGAGTGCTGTTAGCTTTTTTGGTTTTGGACCATTATCCCATTGCAGTATTTTTCACCTTGGTAGCCTTGGCCGTTCGTTGTGCCCTGCACAGGTTCACTGTGCCAGATGCCCCAAACCCACCACCCCCAGCCCTTTCAACAGTGAGGTGTTATTTTCTTTTAAAGCATCATTTTTCCACCTGTAAACATAGAACTGATCTGAGTGGCCAAAAAGCTCCAGTTTTGTGTCATCAGTCCAAAGGACTTTGGGGCTTGTCAACATGCATTTTGCTCTTGTGTCTTTTCTGTCAGTAGTGGAGACCAAGTGTAGTTTAAAATGTGATGGATGGTGTGATCAGAAATGACGTATGTTGACCTTGGAGTTCAGCTTGAATGGTTTTGGATGGTTTCTTTCCATTTCCACATCATAGGAGGTTGACTGCAGTCCCATGAACCTTATATTTGTAAGAATAACATAATAGCCTTTACCATTTTAATGTAGATGCTTCTTTCTGAGCTCTGCAGACAGCTCTCTGTTGCTTTCTCGAGTCAGTGTTCTGGCCAAACATTTAAAAGAATCAGAGAAGATCATCAGGCATTTGAAGTTGCACAGAGGTCATGCTGCTGATCTTTTCGGTAAGGTAGTTGAAGATTCCTTCCAAATCTGCTGCTAGTACAAAACTATGGTGCATGCGGTTCTAGCCATTCCCCTTTTGAGGGGGTAGGGACAAATAAGTAAATACTTCAGCCTACTCCTTTTCAAACAAATAATGGAATGATATTTTGTAATGATTGTGAAGGCACATGTTTAAAATGTTTGAAATAAAAATGAACTGAACTGAACTGAACTTTCCCATATTTAATCACAGTAATTGGAGCATCCACAGATGCTTCAACTGCAAATTTTAGTAAAATATTTCAGGTTGTTTCAGGCCATCGCTGTGTGAAGGGCTCTGTGTGATAGTGGAATAAGAGCAAACACTGATTGATTTTATTTATTTTTTGCTTTTAAATGTCGCGATTCAGAGTAGAGGCATTTCCCAGGCACTAAAAATAAATATTGGATAAATGAAGGCTTCTGTATGCACCTCTGACAGTTTCTTTATAGTAAATGGAGGAATGTCATTTGATTTGTAAAGGCTTAGCTTTGTAAACTGTACAGCATTTTTAATCTGTAAAAAATTTATAACTATTCACTTTGAAATAAATCCACTTGGACTGCTTCCAGCAGTGCACTCTCGCTAGAATCTCAACCTATAATCAGCTCTGTCAGTGTGACTAAAATGTAGGCTTTAAGAATCTATAGCCAGAGTTTATGACCACACGAGAAAATCGATCTCTGTTTCTACTATATTAACCTTGTTAACAGTTATTTAGACATCATCCAGGGTTCCATTTTTGTGCTATAAATAACATTTTCGTGGCAAAGCTTTGCAAAATGCTTCAAAATATGGTATTTCTGTTAAGGCTGTCAGTTGAGCTCAGTTTTGTTTCCGTTTCCCTGAAGTTAAACTCTACCTGGGTTTCATAGTGTTGTGTAATTTCAAGTGTGAGCAGCAGGGTTCTCTGGGAAATGCCAAACATCGCATGTGGATGACATGTGCTGGAACCATAAATGTCTGAGTCTTTTTAATGTCTGTCTTTACCGTCTTTATTCTTCTTCTCTATAGACATGACCTATTTTTCATGAATATTCAACATTTCAAAGATATATTTTCAAAAGTACCTCCCCTGTGATGTAGAGGAGGCCTTTTTTTAATCTGTCTTTATTCTTTCTGTGTCTTCCTTGTAGTAAGCATGTTTCTCAACACCCTGACGCCCAAGTTCTACGTGGCCCTGACAGGTACTTCCTCCCTCATATCAGGACTCATATTGGTAAGATGTGCTTCATTCTTTATATTTGTTGATTGTTGAAGCTGATACTGGTTTAAATTTATTATAAATAAAGCAGTAATTTTTATTTGCAAAGTGTGAATGTTTAAGTTGGCTGCCCTGTTTATACTTAAGCATACAAATATCAAATATAAATGGTGTTGAAACCTCCTGCTGTTAAATGGATCTATTTTTTTTAAGCAAAAATCACATCCTTGATGAATCTAACTTAATCACTGTGTGCTTTTACTTGACATTCTCTTCCATGTTAAAAGGAGAAAATTAATTTTCAGAGGTGGCCCCCTGGTGATTTTGAGCCTGGGATATAATTTGTTAGGGCTTTAATCACACATTCACAGGTCATATAAAGCTGAAATGAAAGGATATCAAACCTCATTTGGTCCTCCATGAGATTATCTCCCTGCACTATCAGTGTTTATTCTGCTGCCTGGTGCATCAGAATGCAACACACTGAATGTTTTTGTGCTTTTTAAATTACCGAGAACACGTGCTGGGTTGTTTTGTTTGGGATGTGGAAAAAGATAAGAATAGAACTCTCTATTGCTGTGCATTAAACAAAAGACGCTCCAAGTATTTCATTTCTTTTTCAGGTTCTTCACAGAGACGGCAAACTGTGTAACAGTGGTTGGTGCGCAGTTTAAAATAGCCCCTCTCTTAATTAACTCCCTCTCTCTTCCCCTGCGGGCGATTGGCCAGTGTGCGTAGGCTGCTTGGAAATGGTGTTGAGCTCTGCACATGCTCTGTGAAATTATTTAGAAATGTGGACGCCAGTTGGTTTCATCGAAGCAATAGTGTTCGTTTCTCTGTAAGTGGGAGAGATGTTCCAATTTGCTCGTTTTCCAAGATTCCTGTAGGAGCCCCATCAAAATTAGTCATTTCCTCCTTCAAGCAGAGGCTCCACAGTACATCAGCTTTAGCAGTCGGCAGTCTGTACAACTCGTAAAATAATCACGTTTAGATATTAAAAGTCCTTCTAGAAGCAAATCTCACCATATGGAAATGCCTTCAGGCACTTGTTTGAGTTATTTTGAATGATCTAAACTGAGTTGGTCGTTAGTCACTGGAACACAACTGTGTGTACAGAATCACTACTCAAGTTAAATTTAAATTTTCCAATCGATGTTATTTTTTTTTAATTTATTTTATTATTGAGTTCCATGTTTTGTCTGCTAAATTCCATCCAATCAAAGAGCAGGTTTCACTGATTGGATCCTCTCCTTTGGCCTAAGGTGATAATTGGTGAAGTATACCCGGGGCCTCTGTGGCACAAGCTTAACTCCCATTGATACAGTGTTAATCAGCCCACACTCAGATTACTGTAATAAAGATGTGTTAAAACAGATGGAGAATAGCGACTACTTGAGCTAGCTGCTGGAGGTCTCAGCTTTACTAGCTAGTAATTGTCTTTACTTTGTTCTGATTAAAAATCGTGTGGCTGGCATTGAAAGTAGATTTACTCCCATTTTAAGCAGGTTAAAGAGAGAATTATTTTAAGAGGTGCTAATTTAAGAAGAATGTGCACAAAAAATGTGAACACTTGAATGTATCATCTTCATTGAATGAGCAGTTAAGTGAATGTGTTTCTTTCTGTCTTTCTTTCTTTCAGATCTTCGAGTGGTGGTATTTCAGAAAATATGGGACCTCCTTCATAGAGCAGGTGTCTGTGAGCCACCTGCGCCCCCTGCTGGGAGGAGTGGACAGCAGCTCTCCCAGTAACTCAAACGCCAGTAATGGGGAGGCTGACTCCAGTCGGCAAAGTGTGTCTGGTAAGAGCTACATTTGTGATCTGCTTATAGAAAAAGATTGCAAAAAGGTGACTCGGTCTCCCACTGAAAGAGCGGGGTGGAGGAGAGGGATGCCTGGATGCATCTGCTTAGACTGCTGCTCCACTAACCTGGAAAAACAGCAGAAAATGGATTTGTTTGTAGATGCATTAAGATCTGGAAAAATACAATTCTTTAAACAAATGTACTGTTAGAACTGCAAGCAGTACAAGGCAGTCTAAGAAATTAAAGCTTGTCTAGAAGCATCTTCCACAGCCAGAGTGAGCTGTGTGAGCGTCTTGACTTCTCCATTAGTGATGCTTTGATCTTGGTTAATCTGTTGAATGTATATTTGCTCGTCTGTGAAGTCTTTCATTTCAAAAGAGGAAAATGTCTCTGCTGAATAATTCCCTTGGTTCCTTTGCCAGTGATAAGGGAAAACGTTTATGCTACATAAGCATATACATAATGCAGCATGAGTCCCAGTCTGCTTTAGTCCAGACAGCCTCTGTCTATTAAAGAATCAGAACCAAATACGAGTTGCAGTGACAGTTTGGTTAAATGAGCTCACCCAGTCAGTTTAACGGCGTGTTTTCGAGCGTTCGGTCATTGAACTCTTTGTGGAGACGTGATGCAGCCGCTTTTGTTTTCAGCCAAACAACTTTGAGTGAAATAGGATTATGTGTGCTCAAGTGTACTAATCCTCCGTTTGCTGGCTAATAATCTGCTCTGTGAAAATCTCTCAGCTCAATTCAGAGATGGATGTCGCAGCTTAATATTTGTCTTTGTCACAGATGGGTTTTCAGTGAAGACCCGTGATTGATTAGTCATGGTTCTGGAATTGAATGTGGCAAAGCGTGAATTTTGTGCGCGTAGTATTGATTTATTTCTAATTTGACTTTGAAATTCGGTTTTATTGTCAGTGAGAGGCTTTTGTTTGTTTAGGCAGGACAGTTTGTTATTCAGTTAGTACAAAAATCAGTGAATAAACACATAAGAAATCATTTTCTCTGTTTAAGTCGTTAGTAATAGAATATGAGTTTTGCGATGTGTGTTGGGTTTTCATGGATATTTTATGCATCTTCTTTAAAAAAGGCAATCAAATAATTTAAGTGAGCTCCTTATTCTGATTTCCAGCTTAATTTATTTTATTCTTAAACTCTACAAGAGGAGCTTTGCATAACTCAAAATTCAAAATAATCTGTATTTATCTTCTGCTGGGCCTTGGTGCAGGTCATCCACTATGTGAAAGAAGACATTTTCTCTTTACTTTTTAAGCGTTTGTGCTTGAGATGACCATGTTAGTGATATCTCCTCTCATATCTTGACATCATAAAGATCCAAAAGTAGGCAGAAGCAGTCAGTCTGCAGTCTGAGCTTTAGGCTTCCAGGGATTACTGCACATTTGAAACTTTTGCTCTCATAATTTTCTCAAAACTGAATCCTGAGTGACATAGTGAGGGGACGTCTCAGCTCACGCAGAGCTCTTTTAGTTGGTTGAGCAGCACTTGTCATGTTGATGTTTGATATCAGCGCACTGTAAGCCGCACATCTTATTGGTGCATACATATTATAAAAACCCATATAGTTAAGCCCTGTACCAACATCGATGTGTTCAGTGCCATCAGCTCAAACACAGGCTTGCCAGCAGTGTAGGTTTGTGCAGGAACCTGTTTGGTCACTGAGGAGTTAGAAGGCCTTTCCTCTGTCAGCCATGCTCTCACATAGATCCACGTGCCAGTCATGGAGCTGCAGGGTAGAGATGGCAGAATGCGCAGGCGAACCCTTTGAAGTGTGCCGAGTAAGCTCAGTGCCAACTTTGCCCTTGACGCTCATCACTACTGTTGTGCTCTTTGTGTCTCCCTTCTGCAGAATGTAAAGTATGGAGAAATCCACTGAATTTATTCCGCGGAGCCGAATATAACCGGTGAGTGACAACAGCAAAGCAACCTGCATCTGAAGTCCAGCTCACTTGGAGTCAGTTTTCCTCTGACTTTTCCATCGTTCTTTCTCATCTGTGTCTTCTCTTGTTTGGTTTTCCAGTCTTTCAGGTCTTTCTCGTGTCAACTTTCCTGCCTCTTGAGTGTCATCAGATTTGTTTTGGTCTTTATTTTCTCTCTTGTGCCTTTGTGTGATTTTATTTTTGTCTTTTTTGTCTGTCTCTATTATGTGCCATTCTTCTTTTGTTATCTTTTTGATGTCTTTGCCTGTGTTCCTTCTGTTGAGTCATCCCCCACTTTTTGATTCCTCATGTTGTAATTATCCAGTTTTTCTCTTCAGCTGTAAACCCGCCAATCAGAATTGTTTTCTGTTTGAGCTTTAGCAGAGACGCGTCATTCATTTTCTGTGTTTTGTCAAAAATGTGCCAGTCAGTAGCTTATTATTAAAGCGTGTCGTTCTGTCTGTGCTGGTGTCCAGGTATACTTGGGTAACAGGTCGAGAGCCGCTGACATATTATGACATGAACCTGTCAGCACAAGATCATCAAACCTTCTTCACCTGTGACTCAGACCACCTCCGGCCTGCTGATGCCAGTAAGCAAACACACATTCATACATATGCTGTGTTTATAACCATGTGATTTGATTTAAGTGCGGAGGGCGTAATGTGACCCCTTTGACATATTAATATGTTAATGTGTTTCTCTGTGTGGTGGCAGTCATGCAGAAGGCGTGGAGAGAAAGGAACCCACAGGCTCGCATCTCTGCAGCACATGAAGCTCTGGAGCTTGAAGAGTGAGTTTAAAATTATGTCATGGGTTGAAGGTATTAATAAAAGCAAATTCTAATAATCCTAAAGAGAGTCTAGCTACTCTGCAGCCCTCTTGGTAGATATTAAGGCAGTTTTCTGAGATCCATGTCTGAATGAATTTGGAGAGAGCCATGGTCTGTATATCAGTAGTCATTAAAAAAGAACAAAACAAGAATGGCACACAGTATAGACTGATAAAGGCAAACCACTAGAAATAAAACGAAATCATACAAGACAGAAGAGGGAAAATAAAGAGTAAAACAAAACGAATGTGTAGAATTACTCGTAAAATCTAATAAGTCGCTCAAAAAGGGTTTTTTTCTCCACAAGTTGTATTTCTACTGTGGATGCACACAGTTTAGGAACATTACATTTTTTTAACAACTCAGTATTGATTCCAGAAATTATAAGTATGTTAATCTCATCCACACAGCACTGAAAACAGGATACGGTCTAGCAAAGAAAGCAGCAACCTACATGTTACCACAATCAGCACCATGAAACTGAATCTCTCATTAACCTTGACTTTACAACTGCAACAACAGGATTGGCTCAACAGCCCGATCTCCCCTGATTTGACTGTTGGTCCGCTCTCTTTCGATTTAGTTTATGATCCTTCTGGAAATTCATTTTATGTCCGTGGACAGTGTTAAATAAATACAACCACAACAAAGAAGAAATCAGTTAGAGACATTACATACATTTAACAACAAAGCAGCAGGAGAAGGGTATCTTTAGCACTGCAGTGCTCTGCTGCTCTGTTGGAAATGTATCAGGCCATCCTTGGAACATATGACAAGACTTTGACAAATTCAGTTTCATTCCTTCAGAAGGCTTTTTGATATTTTACCTATATTTGTCAGAGCTAGAAATTTAGTCAAAAGAATTTTCCAAATTAAATCTCTTATCATCAAATTGAGTTTGGTCAATTTGACCAGCTGTATTTAACTGGTGCTTTTCTGATGGTTGTTGCAAACATATGTTGTGCACATACCAGATGAAATCAAAGGAACCTTTATATAAAAAATAATAACAAATGAGCAGACCATAAGTACTACATCTGATTTGAGTTTGGCCAGTCTTCTCTTCAGCAGTGTGTCTTGGGGCACCACTGTGATGCTTCCAGCGCGGCTGCTATTTATACATCTCTCCCTGGAAGTTTCACTGTGACCACTTTCAGTCAAGCATCTGTGTTGGATTCTGGATCACCGCCCAGAATTGTGACCCTTTAATTTGAATTTCAGTTTGGGGAAGAGGATGAAGTTGCAGGGAGGAAGTAGAAGGATTATGAGTAGCAATAGTGTTGGTGTGCACACAATGGCCTGCGAGCTCAAACCATGAAATGTAAAAATACATTTTTATTTTTTATTTTTCTAACTTGTAATCACTGATAATGGCTTTATGCTGACTCCAGTTAGGAAGCTGAAAATCAAAACTAAGAGCTGATCGTATCTTTTAATATTTAGTATTTGCATAATCCCATCTAGATGCCGTACAACCAAATATGCTTTTGCAAAACTAATACTATGAACTTCTACCAAAAAAGTAGCTCACAAACATGAATCAGACCCCAAGTCCCAAACACTACTGTTGCTTTTAGGTCCACACACATCAGTTTGTAATAAATTGGAAAACTGTAAACTTCAGGTTTTGTTGGTGTCAAGGGCGGATCTGAAGCTTCTCATCACAGACTGGCCTTCCGGGTGCTTCCATCATTCAGAGGAAGGCAGCTTTAGTTCTTTTCATGAAATTCAGGTTTATTTTTAGGAGCATTTGTGACAACCAAGACAGTGCAGAGGAACTGTGTCAGCACTACATGTTGCTCCCAGCTTGTATCAAGGCCGTGACTGCAGGTTGACTCAGAGGAAAACTTCTTTGATCAGTGATCTGTCAGAGGCTGCTGACAAGCACACAAGGCTCAGGAGCATTTTTATGTCTCAAAGAAGCTGCACTTTGTCGGCAAACGAGGAACCCCGCTGAGAGGCGGTAAATGAATTAATGAGTGTATAAGAGGCTATGCAGCAGGTTAGTTATTACTCCCTGACTTCTTCTCATCCCCATCTACAGCTGTGCAACAGCGTACATCTTGCTGGCAGAGGAGGAGGCCACCACCATCATGGAGGCTGAGCGGTTATTTAAACAGGCGCTAAAAGCTGGAGAGGGCTGCTACCGCCGCAGCCAACAGCTCCAACATCATGGTACACAATATGAAGCCCAGCACAGTGAGTGTAATCCATGCTTTAACACTTTTCCTAAGCCAGTAAAAATCAAGCGACAGTATGAATGGTAGTCCTGGTCCATCTCAGCCTCTGTTGCATTTTAATAAAAAGGACGGTAAGCGTGATCTGATTGAGCTAAGTTCTGTTTTTGCAGGAAGAGACACCAATGTGTTGGTGTATATAAAGAGGAGGCTGGCCATGTGCTCCAGAAAGCTCGGCCGAACAAGAGAAGCAGTTAAAATGATGAGAGATGTAAGTACACAACCTGCCAGAAGAAAACCCACACAAACCGAAACACACACAGTGTTGTGCATTCATTTCTGAATGGGTTCATTATAAACAGTCACAGAGTATTTTGAGGTAATACAGTGATGACCCAAAGCTCATGTCTGCTGATTGTGCATGTGTCTCCCCCTGTCTGGTATTACATGTAACAACAGTTGTGTGTTTTCCAGTTAATGAAGGAGTTCCCTCTCCTCAGTATGTTCAACATCCACGAAAACCTGCTGGAGTCGCTACTAGAGCTCCAGAACTACGCCGACGTCCAGGCCGTTCTGGCCAAGTATGACGGTGAGCGACACTCAGCCACCTGTGAGCAGCTCAGTAACTGTACTAACAAAGCTGTATTTAGTTACTTGAAGGTAGCCGAGTAAAGACGCCACATTCCCTGTCGAGTGTTTGTTGTTCCTCAAGCAGCCCGAGTTATTTTAACAACTAAAATGCCAGAGCGGGGCCATTTCTGACCACATATCTTATACAGCAGGGCCGAATCCATACAGGCAAAAATGTAATTATTATTTGCAAGTAAAAATTGCATCTGTTAAGATGTATTCTGTAAAGCAGGTGTTACACCATCTACAGGCATTTGGCCAGGTGTTGTTTATAAGATCATTTTTCTGCCTTCGTTAGAGCACAGACGCACACAGGAAGTATGCATGGGGTTATCTGAGGATGCCCAGCATGTTCTGAAACTACATTTTTACTCCTGTCTATAGATATTTATATGACACAACTGGAAAAAGAGAGCAAATCACACTTAGAGAAAGTCTAAGATATGATAACAAAACACACGTGAAACCCAAACTCATTAAGTTCATTCACAACCCCCTGTGGGCATCTGCAGTATTCTTAAATACAGGCCTCCCCTCGAACTGTTACCTGTAATTCCAAACTTTTACCACATTCATTAAACTCCACCCTGTCCTTTCTGTCTCTGTCTGTCTTTTTGTCTCCTCCACAGATATTAGCTTACCTAAATCTGCAACAATATGCTACACAGCAGCCTTGCTCAAAGCCAGGGCGGTATCGGACAAGTGAGTATTGCGTTTCATCACATACAGTTCTTCAGGGATCTGACATTCCTGTACTGCTATTTAGTTTAAGATAGGGTTGAAAATGGCTCCAGGGAGGTGCTCAGTATCAATGAGAGAATAGCGATGATGTAGAAAGAGTGAGACACCCCAAGGTTTGAGCGCTGTTACTGTGAGAAGTGAGTTTTCTGCCTGATTGTTCAGGGTGTGGCATGTATAATAAATGCTGCAGCTGCTTAAATGTAGTTTGTTTTTAACACTTCGTAAAATGTTGGTTCTTGCTTGTTACTATATCTATTCATGAGAGGTATGGATCAAAGTAACCTCATGATGTAGAATCACGACCGTCTGCGTGCACGTGCAGGTTCTCTCCAGAGGCCGCATCCAGGAGAGGGCTGAGCACAGCAGAGATGAACGCAGTAGAAGCCATCCACAGAGCGGTCGAGTTCAATCCTCATGTCCCCAAAGTGAGTTGAGATTACCACACACACACTTGCACGCAGATTGTTTGTGTTAAACAGAGATGTGTCGATAAGAAAGATGTAAATATGCCAGCTCATAGCAGAACTGCTCATTTACATGTGTAGCCCCTGTGTGAGTCACACAAAACAACATTCAGCATAAAAAACGAAAGAACCAAATTCAAGCAATACATAATGAGAAGTTAAGCTTGGTGGGATGGATCTTAAAGTGGGATATGTTGAGCATATCTTCTCTTCCAGGATTGACTTCCTTTACTGACAGTTTGTCCAAATGTAGTTCACCTATGAGGCACTTCTGGTGGGTGCTGTGATCTCTTTGCTACTGCCAGAGCTTTAATTTATACATTCACTTAAAAGAGGTGGACCAAGTCCATGTAAAACGTTGTTCCTTGTGTTATGTTATAACTGGGGAAAAAAATAAATAAATGTGCATGTAAAGTGATCCCAGGTCATAAATGAGGATCCAGTGCTGTAAACACACAGCAAACACAAGCTAGTAGCAACCCCCGTCTCAGAATGATGTTGGAGCAGGAAGTATGCTGGCCCCAGTCAAACAGCTTGGTGTTCACACTTGGTGCATTGAATTGTAATAATGTAACTGTGTCATGCTTTGTTGTGGGCTGAATGTGAGTATTGAACTTTATTCATGGATATGCTGAGATACTTTTAATTCATTTTCTTTCTCATTCAGATGTCTTCTTTGTTCTCTCTCCTTGTCTTCCTTTGTTCCTCTCTCCTCCTGCTCCTTGTTCCCATCAGTACCTGCTTGAGATGAAGAGTCTGATTCTTCCTCCAGAACACATTCTGAAAAGAGGCGACAGCGAGGCCATTGCCTACGCCTTCTTCCACCTACAGCACTGGAAAAGGGTGGAGGGGGCACTCAACCTTCTGCACTGCACCTGGGAGGGCAGTAAGTACATGCTAACACACAAATACTGTAAACTGACAGTATTAAAATTTTAGTGGTGATTATTTCTGAACACGAATGATTCTGGAGCTCGTTGTTAATTATTAATTGTTTGTGTTTTTGTGTGTTTGTAGCTTTCAGAATGATCCCATATCCTCTGGAGAAGGGTCACCTGTTCTATCCTTACCCCATCTGTACAGAGACGGCAGACAGAGAGCTGCTACCCAGTAAGAGACGCTCTGACATGCACGCGCACACTGTGTAATGCAGTCAGGGCAAAAAATGTTATATTATATATATATTTTTAGGGAACTTGTTGTAAATTTCTGTGTTTAAATCCCTTTAATTAATTTTGGGAGTTTGTAAACTTTGAAGAAAAAAATGCTTCATGTCAAACATCTGTGCTGAAAAAGCTGTTTTGTTTTTTTAAAGTTACACTTTAATTTGAGAATTTGGCTCACAGAGTGTGTGTGTGTGTGTGTGTGTGTGGGAGGTTGATTGTGAGTGTTGTCTTGATGTCTGCCCAGAAGCTTGTCTGTCTTCACTCACAAACCCTTCATTGATTGAGCTGGCCTACAGCCACGAGAAGCAGCACAGTGGTCTGTGTGTGTCTCTGAAAAGACATGCATGTTTATTTCAGCTAATTAAAATTGAACATAAATAAGAAATTAAATTGTGAATCATTGTGCCAAACATGACAGCATGCTATGTGTTAGACTTTGTGAGATGTTTGACCTTGTTAAACTTCCTCAACAGAAAAGGTTGCCTTCGTTGTTTTTCTTTAGAATACCTGCCCTCAAATTTGCCATCTTGTTGATAGTTACCCAGTAAAAGCCAGAAAGATGACCTTTGCTTTTAGAAAACATGATTTGGTTGAGAACATCATGGAGAGTTGTGATACCGATTGTAATGTGATGGGAGGACTGTAAGTCTGACTGGTACATGCCCATACTGTCTGCTCCTTTTAAGGGTTCGTAACCACATGTGCACATTTGATATAGCTACATTTCATTTTTAGTGTCAGGGCTGCCACGTCTTGGATAAAGTTGAAGCGTAGGACACTTAATGAGCTCCTTTGAAACTTAAAATAAGCAGCGTTTGGTAGCTTAGTCATGAAGCATCTAGTGCTGAGAACTGACGCGATCCTCGAAGATGCTGGTGGATGTCTACCACAAGAGAGTGTTACAGTTGATTTTGAAAATAAACAAATCAGCCCCCAGTGAAGGTTGTGTTGAGGAGTAAGAGGTGTAAATGTCGTACTCTGAACTAATATTGTGTTTCTGTGTGTCCGTCCTGCGTGGAAGCAGTGTTTCACGAGGTGTCGGTCTACCCGAAGAAGGAGCTGCCCTTCTTCATCCTCTTCACAGCTGGTCTCTGCTCCTTCACTGCCATGCTGGCTCTGCTCACACACCAGTTCCCTGAACTTATGGGAGTGTTTGCTAAAGCTGTAAGTGTATACACACACACACACACACACACACACGGGGAAAAAATGAGGAGAAAACTTGAATTTCACAGATAATGTCCAGATTACTGTGTCCTTCTCTGTGGAGAGTCTTCAGAGAATAACTCGGTGACCTTTGACCTTTTCTCCATAGCTTTATTTTCATTAAAAAAACAAATTACCGGGTGAAATAACATCCTGGATGACTTCTGACCTTTTTGCTTGTGCTACCCTCAGCAGCTGCTTTCTTTTTGACAGTGAGTTAGACGTACAGGCTTTTATCACAGATAGAAACATAGAAAGAATCTGTTGAAGTCACACAGTTCAATGGTTAAATGGGTGTCGTGGACCAATGGGGTAAGGACTGTACTGGCTAGAGGAGACAATAAATCCCATGACTGTGTAGTGCTTGGTAGCTTAAGCTAGGACATTATAGCACAATTTATTAGTAGATTATATGAAACTTTAATATGATGTGCAAAATAATAAAAATAAACGTCGTGGACTACACCCTGTGGTTCCTGTTTGGACTCATCCTTGGGTGCTACAGGTATCACAGTGACAGGAAGGGGCAGCAATGGCTGTCAGCCTGCAGCAAAACAGAGTAGAAATCTGAAAGATGTAAAGGTCATGGAGTAAACAAACAGTTTCTGTGCACACAGGCAGTTTGTGTTTCAGCTGTGAGTGAAAAGAGAGCGCTTCAAACCACACTGGAAAAGGTAGCATGACAAATGACTCTTACAGGCTTTTAAACACATGTGGTTTGTAACACACTTCTGGTGTCAGCTCTTGCATGTCCATCAGAGGAAACATGCTTCAGCTCCACCAACAGCTATACATGTGATAACTTCACCATGCTCACATATTATATGTATTATTTGCACATGCTCCTAAAAACAATGTGCATTTTACTGTTCTCTTGGATCTATTTTTAATCACAAACGTGGGAGAATTACTCACAGTTTTGAGCTCTCCTCCACAAGTGTTGTCTTGCAACTAGTTTCAAACACACTGCCAGCAGTTGCCCCATCCATCCATCCATCCATCCATCCATCCATCCATCCATCCATCCATCCATCCATCCATCCAGCTGGAGGAAATGGCCAGGGTGAGGAAGTTCCTCCTGAATGACTCAACTTCTCACCCAACCTCTACAGCTAAACACAGCTACCCTTCAGAGAAAACTCATTTCTGTTATTTCAGTCATTATTCAGAGCTTGTGAGCAACGGTCAGGGCAGAGACATCGATTGACCGGTGAATCGTCAGCTTCGCTTTTAGACAGAGCTCATTCCACCCATGGATTGAGGTGATCCCTGCTACTGTATATCGAGCCAGTATCTCTCAACCTCACCAGACTCCACCAGGAGGTGAAGTTCAGTGTCCTAGTAGCCAGCCTTAGCACCCTGGAATCAGACTTACTCTGCCCCTCATCTGATTCACATGCTCACCTCATCGGTCTCTTTTATGTGAAAGTATCAACAGGATCCAACTGATAGAAACACCTATAGTAGCCAAACATCTTCCCCCATGTACTTTTTTTTCAATTGTTGTTGTTCTGGAGCAACCTTCACACATCCATCTTTTATATGAGCAGCCAGTGGAGGGCGCTGCCCACCCTCTGCCTCCTCCTTTAAGCCTGCAGCTCTGTGCTGCTCCCCTGGAATGTGGGTGAGCTCATCTCTCCACCCTGATGTGACACTATCAGCAGATACCATCTACCTGCTGAGAGGTAGATCATTGCAAGGAACACATTGCATGTATTTATCAGTGAGTCTGAAACCAGGAATAATTACATACCTGCTTATGTTAGTTTAAATCATTTATTGAAATCATAAATAAAAAGTATTTTAAAAGGTATGCTGCTCAAACACTAAGACATACCAGATCACAGTAATGCTAATCACAGATGCTGGTGGTTACTGCAGACTTGATGTTTTATGGGGAACCTTGAATGGACAGATGAGGCCTTTCTAACAGTTTTTGGAATGTTTTCCGACTAAAGTTGACTCCAGAAAAACTTAACAGGTGGCTTCCAAGGAGAATACATAGCTACTGGCTACGTTTACTTTTTGATCTCATAGATCGATATTTAAATTCCACATTTGTTCAATGATTCATTTTAATATCTGAATAGATGAAATGATCAGTACATTAACTTGCTTGGGTAAATAAGTCGGGTTCCCACTGTGACTGAATGTAAAAGCAGCACAAGAGCTGCTAAACGTATAAGTCACCAGTGATTCCCTAGACCAATAAAACTTCATGCTAACATGGTGTCTTGGACAGGTCTCTCCCTGCCGCCCACACTGTTCAAACACTACTACACACATTTACTTTGAAGTGCTCTTTGAAGCTAAAATGGAGATGTGAGATCTGATGTGTGAAGCAATCCTCAAACCACCAGCTGCCCAGCTCACACATGCAGGTGGAGTCTCTTTCTGCCCCCCCGCCCAAAAGAAAAAAACCCTCTTCGTGACCTTTATCTGACATCTAAGACAGTAGGAACTTCCGTGAGCTGCTCAGGTGGAGCCCCTATCACCCCTCACCTCCTCCTTGCTAGTTGTTGTCAGACTGCCAATCTGAGAATGAGGCCTGAATTGCACTGTACACAGATGGAGGATTCATGCTGCAGAAGTGGAAAGTTTATTTGTTCTCACAGCTGAAAATAAAGGAAAATCCCCCAAACCTTCAGATAATTCAGACACACGGTTATGCAGCCTTTTTCTTATTTGTCAAAGTTTGACCTGCCATCGACAGCTGCTGACCTTTCCCGTCTTTATCAAATGTGGTCCATATTTTACAAAATTACCTCCATGTTTTGCTCAGCTTGTACTGAAACCCCCAGTTGAAACCAGGAAGTCATCAAGAAAGTGTTTGTTGATGTCACAAGTTAAGGGAGTGCCCCCTGCTGACTGTTAGACAGTACTGCAACATTGAGAAGCAGTGTTCATCTTTTATGTACAGGTGATATACACAGCCACCACCCTATCCTGTCGACTTAGGCACTCTTTAAAATGTTTTTTGTTTTTTTAAATGTCAATTCAAAGTTTATATTAACCATCCAGATAAATATCACATTGTCTACAAACCAAATATTAATATAAATTAATTTGGGAGTCTTGCTATCAGTTGTCCATTTATAAACAGCAGTCAGGGAGACATGTTATTAGATAGTATGAACCTGACTCCATCTACACACCACAGCTCTGTGAGGGATGCAGCACCTATGTAAAATTGCTTTTATTAGATAACAAAAAAAGTGCTTAAAGTGGTGGCTCGATACACTGCTGCGTGTCTCCGATACCGTTTTGTTCCATCTGGTAGAATTGGATGCAGTCAGTTCCTGTGGCCACATTGCAGCCAGAATGCAGCGTGGTGTGTTTCAGGGAAAAGATGCTGGCTGCCCTGTTAACATTCTGTTTGTGTGACTGTATTTGTCTCTTTGTAGTTCCTCAGCACACTGTTTGCTCCTCTGAACTTTATCATGGAGAAGGTGGAAAGCATCCTGCCATCCAGCCTCTGGCACCAGCTCACCCGCATCTGACCCCGACCGACAGATGGGCCGACCGGACCAGGAATCAGACCCAGGACCAGCACCAAGAGCAGACCTCTATCTGGACAGAAACAGCTGAACTGAAATCCAGAACACTGCAGTGGACTAGACTGACGCGCCTCTGTGCCAAGTTCAAACCAAACCGAGAGCAGATGGGAATCCGAGGAGAGGCGCGAAACAAAAATGCTAAACAACACCCAGAATTGGTTTTGACTTTATTTGATATGTTTGCATTTCTTTGGGTTATCAGTCATTTAAAGCTGTTCTTTTGTTGTACAAAAAGAGATGATCAATTGCCATCATTAAAAAGGTGAAAAGGAAAAAAAATACAATAAAGGACTTTTTGTGTATTGCTGCAAAAATGCAGTGTTTTTACTGGCTGTCCCACATACTCTGAAATCAGCTGACCTTGATACCAGCACCACCAGATACAACCGGCTGGGTTTTGTTTCTCTGCAGGATCCATCACATATTTGGAGCGTTCATTCTCAAACTAAAAGCTCACTCCACAGTGGAAAAGTTGTTCCTGCAACTGCTGAAGCTCCACGTCAGCTTATTGCAAGTCCGTCGTCATCGAGTTTGATGGTAAAATGCTCAACTAAACAGCATTAGAAGACACATTCACAGCCTGGTACAACAAACAGTTTTATTTCTCTATAGTTTATAAAAGTTGTGGGATACATTTGAACAGCGAAGCTTAAGCTGTTGTGCAAGCCTGCTTCCATTTGCAGTCCGCTCACTGTTGGTGACTGTTGGAGCGTTTTGATGGAATTATCAGACAGTTGTTGTGGCTTTCAGTGTGGTGTAAAAAGTTTGTGTTGCAGGTATTGTGAAGTGATATGTTTAATAGTAACTGCTTGCTAACCAAGCTTGCATGTGCTGTCTGACTTAGACATCCCAGATATAGCTCTGAATACAAGTCAACAACTCAGGTCCTTTCCCACTAACCCAGTGCCCAGTCCTGAACTGGTTCTGCATATTTGCACCATTCAAGGATTTGCTGGTCCCTTAGGGTTGGTGACGTCATTAGTTATGCAGATTGTCTCCACTGCGATTTCCTTCCCACAGAAACGACCTAAGCAATGCTCAAGCATGTCTGGATGTGTACCAGCTTCCACAAGGTGCCAAAGCAATGCATCTTAATGATGAACTGTGACTCAGACCTCATCACCAGGGTGCATTAATCTAGCTAAACAAGCTGCTTGAGAAGTTTGTCCAGTTAACAGAACACTAGTCAGAGAAATCAGAATCTATTCATGTGTTTTTGTTCATGAGACTCTTTAAATCTGGACACAGTGTAAGTTGAAACCATTTATTCTGTAGAGTTCAGTTGTAAGGCTTATATTTTAATCTTACACAGCTGATGTGCAATTTACAGACAGGACATGTATTACATCTAATGAAGCAACTGGTGAGAACAGCTGCTAGTTTGCTTTACTTGTATTCCTCAGTGTATAATGACTGCTCAGGCCGCCGCCTCTCCTGTTTGTCACTGATGATGTTTGATTTCACAGAGTCCTGCTTGAATATTGCTCCTTATTCTAATATTGGTAGCAGGCACAATAACAGTGAAATGTAAACAGAGGTCCTAGTTATTAACACATTTCTAAGAAACAATGACAAAATGCGCATTTTAACTACAAGAAAAAGCATTTCTGATTATTTTTTTCTAGTTCTAGATATTTTAACTGTTTTCAAGCATTTATTTTAACAAGATGTTGACTACAATACCCCTTAGACTATCTTAATGATCAGTTACTTATAGTGATTTTCCAGAACAAGGCTGATGTGCAGAGCTGTAACACAGAGGGATAAAGCTGATGAATTATATCTCAAAGCAATGGGAAAGAGTTGTTAAAGCTAAGTTATGAAGAGAGGTAATGATGAGTGAGCAGCATTCTGCTGAGAGAGCGCACTACAAATATGTTTGCTTTGAGAGTGTTGACAGAAGTATAGAGGTCGAAGGGAGTAGCACTGCGTCTTTGTGGACCTAGAGAAGGATATAAGGGCCCAAGAGAGGCACTGTGGTACTGCACGAGGAGTGTCAGAGGATTATGTGAAGCTGGTGAAGGACGTAGGAGGACTGTAAGAGTGCCAGATAGGTTCAAGGTCAGGGATTGACTGAACCCTTTCTTGTTTGCAGTGATGATGGAGAGGTTGACAGATGGCACTGATCTGTAGTGAAAGTAGGGAACAGGTGGAGGTATGCGCTGGAGAGAAGAGGGATGAAAGTCAGTAGACAGAATCCAAGTGTGTGGAAGAAAAGGGAACTGGTAGAGCAGTGAAGCTGCTTTAAATAGCCTGCAAAGCAATAGAGTGCAAAAGAAGAGAGTGCAGGCAGGGTGGAGATAAGTGTTGGGTGATTTGTAACACAGGGAGACCTACTACGATGCAGTTTGGAGATGGTGGGACTAAGAAGAAAGGAGGTAAAACTGAATGAGGTTGAGTTGAAATATTTTCCATTGTGAATGACCAGGATGAACAGGATTAAACGATTATATCAGAGGGTTGAGCATTTTGGAGACAAAGTTAGAGAGGCAGGGTTGAGATGGTTTGGACATGGGCAGAGGAGAGATGGTGGATATACTGGATGAAGAATGTTGACTATGGAGCACAGAGAAGATTCATGGATGTAGTGAAGGAGGATATGGTTGCAGAAGAGAATGCTAGAGTTAGGGTGAGATGATGCTGATCTTCTGTTAGGACTTCTAAAGGGAGCACCCAAAAGAAAATGATCATTCAAACAGAATCCCTGTAGATACTTAAAAATATAAGGTCATAAATGTAAAACTTTCCTCATAAATACAGTAAGATGCTATGTCTGTTATCAACATTATGGTTTACTTCTAGCCTTTTTAAAAGACTTGGAGAAGATGGCACTAATGTAGGACATCAGTGAAATTGCTGTAGGTCCTGCCTGCATTAATTTTGCACTGTTTCTGAGTCAAATGACAGTGTCCACTCATTTTCCAGCTGCTGTTTTCTACTAAGTAAGGAGATTTAATGATGGAGAGAGAAAACAGCTGAAGGACCATGTTCTGTGCATATGGTGGTACCTCTGGAGCAGAAAGCCTCTAATGAGCAGACAGAAAGCGAGAGAGAAGCTTGTGATACGCTATGTTGAATGAGAGTGGTGTGACAACAGCTTACACTGAAAGCACGCAGGGGAAAAGAACGCTGGTCGTACTTTATGTTGTAAATGGTTTGCTGACAAGTGTAAGGTGCCACGAGAACAAATCTAAACAACAAGCTGATAAACTGTGTGGAGAGCTGCTATGTGTTAAACTAGAGGTGTTGAAGGCTTCACAGGAGCAGACCAAACACCTCCATGCATGTTGATTCAACAAAACTATAAAAGATATTACACATAATTTAAGTTATATTTCAGTATATACTTGGTCAGTCCTTGGGGCCTGTTTAAGCAACAGTTCATCTCCAAACCATCACAACTGGAGCCAGCAGATCAAATGCTAGCCTGTTAGTCTCAATAGTATTTTTTGTGTTGGTTCAGCAGGAATCTGAAGCATGATTTGACTGATACATTCTCAAAGTAACAGCTACAGACATTCAGCAGTCAGGCTTTAAATGTCTCTGAGTCTGGAAGTTCTTTCCACGTAGCATCCAAAAGAAGAAAAAGATGTGAATTTTTTTGGTGAGGAAAAGAAAAAAGTGTCTGAAAACCTAACAGACCTTCAGAGGGCTCAGAACTAAAGACAGACTCGAGATTATCAGTTAGATTGTCGTAACAAGACATCAGGTAGAGCTGAGGAGGAACGGGGGGGGACTCTGGATGCCCGATATGAGGCGTCAGTCAAGTTTAGTGGTGGCGAGGTCACGTCTGGCCCTTACAGGTGTGCACGTCGACCTGCTGGTGGCAGTCACGGCAGTGGACTGCACAGCACCACTGGAACTTGCACTCGCACTTGGTTGTGCGGCTGATGCGAGACGTGTCGTAGCCACGGCCACAGCACATCACTTCGCAGCCATCTACACCTCGGGATGTCCGGTTGCAGACCCGCCCACCTGTCCCCGTCGACCCTGGAGAGAGAGCAAATGAGACGCGGTCAGTGAGAATAAATTTAGCACAGTATGACTATTAATTTAAAATGAGTTTTTGATCTGTGGGACCCACCCTAATGGTGAGAACATAAGTTATTAACAGTGGAAAATCAAAACCTAGACAATGTATCAAAGGAACATAAACACCGAACACTAGTTTAGTAGAGAGTGTACACACTTTGTCTTCCAAGCTAACGTGTTAGAGGTAGGAAAAAGTGATGGGCAGACGACTGGGTCACAACATCTCCAAAACTGCGGCTCTGGTGGGGTGTTCCTGGTCTGCAGTGGTCAGTATCTACCAAAACTGGTCCAAGGAAGGAACTTTGGCAAACTAGAGAAAGGGTGATGGGCTGCCAGTCTGATGATTCAGGTTTTTCTCTTGCATCATGTGAATGGCCGGGTCCATATGCGTCACTTACCTGGGAAACACTTGCTACCAGGATGCACTATGGGAAGAAGGCAAGCTTGTGGCGGCAGTGTGACGCTCTGGGCTATGTTCTGCTGTAAAACCTTGGGTCCTCCCATCCATGTGGGTCTTACACCACCTGCCTAAGCACGGTTGCAGATGATGGTACCCCCCCCCTAATGGCTGTGACTTCTTTCAGCAGGATCCTCGGTCATTTAACAGTGTTTCAGGAATGGTTTGGGGAGCACAACAATGAGTATGAGGTGTTGACATAGCCTCCAAATTTCTCAGATCTCATCTGGACACCCAAGTCTGATACATCGAGGCCCCACCTGGCAAGAGCGGAGTCCACGCCTCGACGGACAGGACGTTCTGACAGCATGCGTAGTGTGTGCATGTCACTCTGTCTGTAAACACGATAGCTAAAAAAGTTTTAAATTAATTCTGACAACTCTGATACTTTTTAGGGGAGGTAGACTGGGGACATGTTAACGATACTTCCACCAAAGTCTTCAAGGTGAACTCACTGATTTATTGGTAGAAAACTGACAAAAAGCTGTAGAAACTATGATTCTTACAAGTGTGCTGTGTCAACGTATAGAAAGAATGGCATAAAGATTTAAAATGTCACATTTGACCTCTGACCTCACTTCTATATTACACATCAGCCTTTCTTTCAAGTTGACCACAAAATGTGATCTTATAAGTCAAGAGAAAGACAAGGAGCTGCTCCCGAGCGCTGAAACTAAAAACATGGACATGATCAAAATTATAATCATTAGATGTAAACTTTATTCTGCTTTATCGCTACATAGTGTAAAATGCCAAGTTTAAGTCTACTTCGTAATTAAAGGTTCTTAAAAAAATGAGGAAAAGTCTGTATTTACCTTGAAAAGTGTTTTTCTCACCAGTATATTAATCTATCATACTACAGTAGAAGGATCTGCCTTTCTGATCACTTCCTACTGCAGTTTTTCCACTGAATGACATTTTTACTCACTAAAAGCAAAAACATGTTTCAGTAGTTTCCTTCCAAAAGGAGATTTACTGATGGAACAGTTTAACACCTACACTGCCTGTGATTTCTAGTTTAAGAAGTGACAACCCTGCTGGGAAATAACTGGGACGTCCTAAAGGAATAAAGGAAAAGTGTTCATGAAGGTAATGGTACTGATGCTTAAAAAATGGACTATAGCATCGTGGAATGTGACTTGGCAGCAGTTGAGCCACAATTTGGCCAATTAGAACGGTTCTATTAGTTTTTAGAAGCCAATAGGAGCAGAGTATAATGCCAGTACGGTGAAGATGAGATTGGGGGGGGGGATAAGTAAGATGAACGAAAGTGAGATGAGAGATTGATGATAGGAGCCATCAGCCTGCACTCCCACACTTCATCAGCTGTTCATTTTACAGGAGACATCCATCGCCCACACACACACACACACACAGATACTGTACACACTCACTTTCTCCTGAATCCCAACTCCAGTTACCCACACACACACTTTACGTCGCCACAAACACAGTTAGCGTACCCGAGCTTTGTATGCAGAAGGAATAGCTGGAGCTCAATTTATGATGAAGCTGTGTAGGCCTGCAGATTCGACTCAAAACCATCCACAGGAGTTTTTAGAGGGACTTTTTTAGCAGTTTCAGCAGCTTTGATCCACTGATGTTAAACATGAGCAACAGGAGTGTTTTCAGTCTGCTTTGGATGATCAAGCCCAACAGAATCTCACACGTTTCTATCTAACCGCTGTGAGCAGAGCGTTTGGGTTATAGTGTCTAGATCTCCAGATAACTTCTCTTTGATAGCAGCACAACAAACACAGATGCGCCGGGTGTGGGAAAGGATCATCCCTATGATTTCAGCCAAAATAAAACACATGGGAATGGACGCTTTTGTGACACAATCTGCGCTGAAGTCATACTCTTTCACGGTTTTTGATTTCATGCTCAGCAGACGTCCAGGAAGCAGTAACAAGTAACAAGGTTCTCACGGCCTGGCTTTTATAAAATATCGACTTTTTAATGAGTCATCACAGAGCTGGTAATGCTATTCAAAATATCCAAATAACATCATTTAGGATTTGCGGAGTTCGGGAGTATTGAGTATTGTATTGAGAGAAAGACTTCATCTCTCTTTTTGACTGAGATATTTATGTTTCTGTGTAACAATATTGTTTTTTGCCTTTCTTCCCCCCAAACTTTACCAAGAAGAAGCTGCATCCATATATCTGTCAGATATGTGCAGTTTACAACTCTTCTCTACAATTCTGTTCAATATCTTGTTGCATAATTACACACATTAGTGAAAGTGCAATCAGCCTTTCCTTCTGAATTCTCATTCACGTCTTTTCTTCATTTTATGAGTTGAACGACTGTCATTCAGGAGAGACTGAGTCAAGCTGCTGCTCCTCAGCGTCGAAGCATCAAAAGGAGCCCGATGAGGTTGTTTAGCCATCTGACCACGATGCCTCCCAGATGCCTCTTAGTTGAGTTGTCTTGGACACGTAGGTCATTCCATGGAAAATCACTGCCTGCCCCCCACCTGTCCCCCCCCTTTGAATAAACTAAAAAGACACACTACTTGAGAATATAAAAAAAATCAAGTGGAAAAAGTACCAAATTTCAACCCAGCCCTATGCAGGTTGACAGAGGTCTACAGGACAGAGGCTAAAATATTGTGTGACTTCTTCAAATGTGTCGATTATTCTAATTATTAGCAGAATGAAGAGCATATTCTGAGAGAGTCATGAATGAATCTTTTCAGATTTGACTGATTTTATATGGAATGAGCCATGTCCTGGCAGGAGCTGAACCTGGGGATATTAGATATCTTGGACTGGTTATTTATACACATGCACCTGATGGATCATATTACAGTAGAAAAGACTGTTATAACAATAAGATATGTGCTGAAAGAGGTCACAGCCATTAGGGGATGTGCACCTTTGCATGGCAGTAACATCGTCCTGAGGACCCTCGTCTGCCAGAGTGACAACAAACTGATGACTAAGTCCTTGAAGAACATGGTGCTCATATATTTGCTAGTTCAAACAGCTTGCATTTAAGTCTTTATTTACTTTACTTTTTTGTTTTTGAAATTGTTTATGTTTGATCCATTTACTGGTGGTTTAAAAAAAAAAAAAAGATCGTTTCCACAATCTAGATTTTGTTGATGTGAAGCTTGAGAAAAAGCTTTTTATGATCAAAGTAGTTCTGGTGTAACCGATAACGCTGCAGTCGTTCGTAGCTTTTAATCTCGCAGCCTTTTCACTTCAACATCTTGATAAAGCTGCTGTGAAACATCTGAACTTTAGTGCTGTTGAGCTGCAGATGTTCAGCCAGCAGAGGACTGCTGCTCTGCTGGGCAGGTGTGACTGTTACTGTCTGACTGTAAAGCACAAGTGTTACTGAAAAAGAATGCATGTGTGTGTTCTGCTGACTTCTCCTGTATAAATAAAGGTTTAGAAAAAATTGGCTTCAAGTACCATCTCAAACATTGTTCTGGAATTTGCTCGTGTTTACATTCTGCTTCGCTCTGCGTGTACGCTCCTTCTGCACCATTCCCTCGCCAGGTAATATGTCTGGACATGACCCGAAGCCCTCCCCTCTCTGGCAGCGTGCCCGCCCGTCATCCAAAGTATGCAGCACTGCTAGGGGTGACATCACGGCCAGAGTCTTCCTCACAGCCCTCGATCGCCCTGCGTCTGCTTATTGAATTAAGATGAGGGGGCGCCGAGAGATGAGTTTAGCACCTGAGCCTCAGGGCTGAGGGAAATTGATTTCACACTTTAAAGAGGCACAGAGGGGCCGTCTCGCTATCTCTGTGGGCCCCGAGCCTGTTTGTGGTTTGTGTGTGAGAACAGATTTAGTCTGTTTCTTTCCACGAGTGAAGGCGAGTTTGCATGTCTTTCAGAGCGCGTGCACGTGTGTGTGTCTGTGTGTGTGTGTGTGTTGGGAGAAAGGCTGATTACTTTTCATGGTTGTGCAACCAAAAAGAGGGAGCAGGTGACTCTACATACAGTACATGTTATGATTGAGAGCGAGTTTGTAAGTCTGTGGTTGTCTCATGGGAGTTGGTCTTTAAAGAAGGCGTATGTTACGTTCTCATGAGAGGCCCACTGTGTGTGTGTGTGTGTGTGTGTGTGTGTGTGTGTGTGTGTGTGTGTGTGTGTGTGTGTGTAACCTCACCCTGCTTACATGTACACATCCCATAAAACTTCCATGTCTGCTGTAATGCCTCAACTTGTTCCCAAAAGCAGGGCCTAAGACCTCCAGGGGCCTTTAGACAAAGCAGGATTAGGTGCTTAGTGCAGTAACTTCAGATTTAAACCTGAGTTTTCAATGTCAGGAAAGTGGTTCATGCCTTGTTTGAGTACCCTGCCACTGTAACTTTTACTACAGATCTAATAAGAGTATCTTATATTTGAGAGAAGATATCAACATGTTCAAAACCACTGACCCATCAATTCTCTGGAAAGCAGAATCACCATTCCTAGAAGATCCTGTGCACAGTCAGAGGATCTACAGTTCTACAGACCATCTAAGGTTTTTGTGTGTTTCACATAAGCATCAATAGGAAATCTAATCTTCTGAAGAACAACTTCATAGTTTTCATTTTTTACTTCTTGTGAACAAAAACTATCACAGCCCAGCCGGGGGTGAGTTTGATCTGTTAGAGAGAGGCAGACATAAATCAGGAGCTGAAAGCCAAAACAAAAGCATCACTGAGATACGAAACTCAGTTACCTTGTACTATTAACAGCTGTGAAGCCAAAACTGAACTTAAAACTTGATAGACTGCACAGCTGTTAATGAGCTGCAGTTATTATTGTGTTGTATGCTACTGGAGAGAAATTAACCGCACATGTGCCATGTTCTCTGAATTCCCACCAGCCAAAAACTGTGCGATCCGACAGCAGTTTCTGAATGATTTTCAGTGATAACAGGTTCATATAAAGTACTGACAGAATGCAATAATAATTTATTCATAACATTTTGTGCATATATGTATTTAAATAAGATGTTTGTCACATCCATCCACTTGCATTTGTTTTATTCTCTAAATCTGCTGCACCTGCTTTTGTTTGCTGTGGTAAAACTCATTATTCTTTATTTTCAGTTATTTAAGAGAGACGATCATGTGATGTACAGCAGTTTAATTATTTCTCTGAGGGTGGAAATTATATTTTATGATAAAAGTTCATTTTTCTTAGTATATGCTGTCAATTATAGTTCTTTGGAATCTGCAAAAATCTGTAATGGCAGATCCCATTAGTCAGAAATAATAATGGAATAGGTATGTCACTGTGCTATAGCATCACAAAACTGTTTTTATTACTATTGTTTTATTTTTCTAGGTTGGGTGGTTTCATGTGAATTGAGTGAAAATCTTTAAGGGCACTTAAAAAGCTTAAAACTTTCAAAACTACCACTGGGCTGAAATACAGCACACAGATGTACTGAGCTGTTTTACAATAATCACTACAGCACGGCTGGACATTTGTGTAACACCAATTTGTCCACCAATAGTGTAGAGATTCAGCCGCCCAAGTTAACAAAAACACTCTCGTATTTACAGCGGCAGCAAAGGCCAAGCTTTCTGAGGAAATGGATAAAACAACAGCACTCATTCAAAAACAGTGCCACATGGTGGTGAAAGTTACAGCTAACATCAGTCACTAACAGAAAGCAAAAAAACCCCAAAACAAATAACACAACAAAAATAACAGAAAAAAAAACTTTCACGATTTAGTGAGATTAAAAAATTATGTTTCTGCTCATGAGAATATTCACTGCTCCTACCTCCCAGGAAGTCTCTCACTTCTAAATTTCTCAATGAATGATTAAATTGTAAAAAAGAAAGAAATTATGTCTGGGTGGAGTATTTCAGCGCACACACACACACACACACACACACACACACACACACACACACACACACACACACACACACACCTCTAAAATGTGTGTGTTTGGTGCTCTGCCACTGAAATCTCTCCCATTTTGCAGGCCAATCATGCCCTCAGGTGTGTGTGTGTGTGCGTGCGCGTGCGTGTGCGTGTGTTTCTCCAGCACTGGTGATTTATAATGATGTGTAGTCCTCTAAGATTTCAGCCTACAGAAGTGTGTAATGGGTCTTAAACTGGCTGACACCCGATCGCCACGGATCATCTGCCGCCTGTCAGGCATTCACCTCCACCTCAAGACACTCTCTCATGGCCTTTATCTTCATTCTCTCATAAGCTTTTCAAACGCAAACATTTTCTTTCTCACGCTTGCTCTGCTGTTGTAGCTTTACATTGCCCTCACACGAACACGCTTATGACACACACACCCAGAGCCACCGTAGTTGCTGAAACACAACTACATTTTATGTCATCTAAAGTTAAAGATCAGTTTTCAGTGTGGACGCTTCTTCAAATCTGAACGGCAAAGGAAAAAACATTTTTTGCTTCCTTGAAGTTTTGAGAAACAGGACAGCAAAATAACATTTTTGCACTTTGAAACATTCACTAACAGCCTCGGTGGCTGAAAAATATTCCTAAACTGCAAAAAACAGAAGATCCTCTGAATCTGGCTCCAAAAGTAATCCGTGCTCATAGACTCGCCGTGTTAAAATGACCAACAGAAATAAACATGTTTACAGCCCGTTTGTGCCTTTGGAGCACTAACACGGTGAAGAGGCTCATTCTGGAGTATTTGCAATGGAATTATCTGACAAATAATAAGGTCTGCCGTGCGGTGCAGCCCACCCAAGAAATCTGTTTTCAGTTGTAGCAAGTTACACTACAATTATGGAAAACTGCTAGTCTGTTACTCAGTGTACTAATTAGAGTTAGCTGTTAACATGGCAGTAGCCAAAAACCTAACACTGAAGCAGACTTCAAAACCAATGGTTGACATCCCAGTGACTGCTTGACACAGACAGCGGGTCTATGAAACACGTGATGCTTAACAGTCCTCGGCTGTATATTGTGTATGAAAGACTCAAAGTGTGTTTTTGTCAGTACATGTATGGTACTGCTGACATGGCAAGAAGTTGCCTGCCAAAAGAAGAGTGCTTTTTCACACTCACCAGTGTGGACTGTTTAGACTTGGCAGTGTGAGTAATGCATGTTTCACGCATTCTGAAAGCTGGAATTGCCAGCTTTCAAATTTCTAACTTCCAACTGGATCAAATGCACCATTCGATCCAGTGTGATCAGTGTGATGGTGTGAACAGTGGTCCACTGGGACTACAGGTGCGGGTGGAGGTGGGTTTGTTAGGTGTGCGTGCTTTGGTCCCAGAAAAGTCATGGGAAAAAACCCCAAAACAAAACAAAAAAGCCACTTTAACACGTTCTGGTACACAATGGTGACAGTAAAAGTAGAAGATGGACACGTTTGAGATGCCAGCAAAGTGGAAGTGTTTTAGAGATGCAGTTCAATCAGCTTCTTGAAATCAAGCATATGAAAATCTGTTCACACCACCTCCTCTTTTAAGGATACCAACCAGCTGTGCTGTTCAAGTGATGCACTTAAGTTCCAGAGTATTTACTCTGGTTTTGATCTGGTTTATTAAATTGAGTAAATTAGAGCATTTAGGCTTGTTTGACCAGATTACAAATCAACATTTTTCAGCATGTAATTTGGAAGTGATTAAACAAACCTCTAAATGGTCTGAACTGGATGTTTATGTGTCTTTGACAGGTACGTTTTCCACTCACTGCTTACTGGGATCCAACAGATCCAAATGGTAAAGGTCAGTGTTTACCTGACTCGTGGTCCCGTATGCAGTAGTCTGGTGAGTCCTCCAAGTAGACGAGGTCATTCTTGCTGGGACGTTTGAAGTGTGTGTGAGCGGCCGTAAAGCCTGTGCCATACTGATTCACTGCAACCTGCACGGCACCGTTGTACCTTTTCCGTAGATGGTCACCTGTGCGGCGGAAGTCAGCCATGGCCAACCAGCAGGTCCTGATGCTGCATGACCCACTGACACCATGACATTTACACTCCAGTGTCATGAAGCGCTTCACAGCCTGGGGAGCACAACAGTAAACAGATTTAGTAGAACTGGTGAGTGAATGGTACTAATTTAAGATTTTAAAGCCCAAGATACAAATGTAATGATGTTATGTAGATCTAAAAACAGTCAAATTCATTTTCAGCGTTTTATCAATGTGTTTCTATTTCTGAGATTCTTAAAATGTTGGATGAAAATGTAAAAGTTATGTAATTTTAGTGTCTCCGGTAAAACCGAAGGACTTTAAAGTCAGTTATCCATTCAGTGCTTCCTCACCTTCCTGCCAGCTCTGTTGTTGTGCAGGTTCATGAGTGCACGGGCATCCCTCTCCTTCCTCTCCTTGGCATCCACGAAGGCTTGGCTGAAGCGTATGGCATGCTCCACATGGTCACTACAGCCTCCCCAGTTGAAGGAGCCTTTGGCATCCTGTGATGAGCCCTTCTTGGTGGGATCACAGGAGCAAGAATCCAACTCACCTTGGCTGCAGGCTTGGGCCAGTGTGTAAACCACTCCAGCTGAGGAGATAGCGTAGACAAAGGCCACCTCACGGCTACCTTCACAGAGAGAATTATTTTTTTATTATGCAAAGAAAAAAAGTTTAATTACTCAGTTTTTATCTAAATACCGGTAAACAGGAGCCAAAAACCTTGTTGATTTCAGCTATTTGTGGGAGTCTCTCATTTGTCAGTTAACACTAGTGCTGGTAAACTAGCTAGTTTAGCAAGGCACAGCTGTAATTCACTGTAATAACAAATAAGACGCCAATATTGGCTAGTGGAAAAACAGGCTTACTGTAAAATAAAATTTACTGATTGGTGAAAATGAAATTGTCCTTAGTTTCCTTTAATATAATCAAATGCTCAGCACAAACAAGTAAACACCTGTCAAAGATGAGTAATACTGGAAATGCCCTTTATTCTCAATACAATTTGAAGAGTTGAGTTTATTTTAAAAATTTCTCTGCATATCTTTAATTAAATTTCCTTTTTTTGCACTGGGCTGTAAATATTTTTACTCTTTAAATCTCGGATTTTTCATATTACAGTCTGTGGGGAATCCTCAGACTGCATTTTTGACACTTCTGCATCAGCTTTATTTTTTATTTTTTAGCCCCTAAAACGATTGACATTTACACATCTGCCACAAATGCATTCAGTAACATCATTTATAATTGAGAATTGTTATTGTTCCCCATTGTTGAGAGTGGATCAGTCAGCCGCCTACTGCATATACGGTACGATATATACGATACATGATCAATCCACATGCACCAAAATTTCTATGTATTTTCCCAGAAACTGCAGATGGTAGGATAGCAATTAATCCAGACAGGGTCAAAAGACCAGCATTAAAAAAAGTTGCAGATATGCTTCTCTCCATTCCTAATAAACCTCACTGATGCCACAGTTACAGTAACAAATCTAAAAACCCTTTAAATGTTTGGCTGCCACTGCTACCTGTTACACCCGTGTCTGTTGCTGTCTGCTATAGGCTTTTATTCAAAGCATGAAAAAAATACGTCATCTCCAAGATGGATAAACAGCTAACATTTACCAGCAGTGCCCTGATAAGGGGCTCTTATCTCCTTCTGCATGTATCTGATGAAAGATCCGAGCAGGATCAAAGGCTCAGGTGGGGAAAGGGTGTGTGTTGCATCTAACCCCTGCCAAGGACTTGTAACACACATGGTAAATGGCCTGTATTTGTATAGCGCTTTACTTAGTCCCTAAGGACCCCAAAGTGCTTTACACTACATTCAGTCATTCACACACTGGCAAGCTACATTGTAGCCACAGCCACCCTGGGGCGCACTGACAGAGGCGAGGCTGCCGGACACTGGGGCCACCGGGCCCTCTGACCACCACCAGTAGACAACGGGTGAAGTGTCTTGCCCGACGACGAGACTGTCCGAGCCGGGGCTCGAACCGGCAACCTTCCTATTAAAAGACGAACTGCCGACTGTTAAGCCACGATCGCCCCACACGAATGCTCTCACAGTGATTCTCACAAAAGAAGGACTTGTGACGTGTTTAGAACTGCAACTACTGATCACATCCATAAGCTTAAGTTTCCTAAATGTTAAGAGGTCAACCCTGATGCTTTTACCTCAAAGTCAAAAGAAAAACTTTTCACCTGCTGAATTAAATGCAGGATGATCTCAGCATCACAGCTGAGAGGAACACCTGCAGACAGAAATCAGGGCCAAACTAAATATATGAAAGCCTATTTTTACAAGAACAAGCCACTTAAAATGTATAATCATTTAGAGCCATCAGTGTGCACTTCAAATAAATATTTAAAAACAGCCTTCAAGCTCCATCTAAGATAGTACATTTCTGCTACGTAAGAGAAATAAATATAGGAAACAGCATTCAGGTACACAGCTGTTAAAATAAAGACAATTTATTTCCCCCCCTATTAAAAAATGTAATTTAAAGAAGCAAACTTGATGTTTTCATCTGATAAATTACATTTTTAAAAAAGCATTCTTGACATTGTTTCAAGCTCCTTTTCTGCCTGTGTGGGTTAACAACACAATGTTAGATATGTTATCATATTTTATATTATATCATTGATGGCAATGAATTAATTCATTCACTTATGAAAATTCTAATTAATTTAACCTATAAGGGATTCCTCTAAATACGTTAAATGTGTTAAAACAAAGTCAGTAAGACTAATGAAACTCAAGTATCACAGTAGCACTAGAAAAAAAAAAGAAGCTCCCAGCTCTGCCAAGCACACACAGTGATATCAGTATGTGGGTGTCTGGGTCCAGCAGATAAGTTGAGCGTGCCTAACAAAGTTAATAAGGAGGACGCTGAGAGAACACGACAACAGGGAGGGAGAGCTCCTGTGTAATTGTTTGAAATTAGCCTACTGACACTGACAAGAAGGCGCTTCAGACGGGGCCTCAGTGTGCCATGATAATGCTGTGTGACATGGCCGGGGCCTGGCTGGGAGGTCCAAATACCACATGGCTGATTAGAGGCCCAGACATAAAACTAAGTCGTAGGATCTGCATCACAGGTTAAATCTTGGGGCATGGGAGAGGAACATCAGGTCGCCAGGTCCTGATGATCCTCCACAGGCAATATATTTTAAAAAAAACAAGAAAGAAGATGTTTCAGCTTGCCCTCGTTGGAGGTACAGACTGATTTTAGCTGCTGAGATTTGCCATCACATGACAAATTGGACGGGACGCTTTTGTTCAGACTCCAATCTGTAACAAACAGTGACAGGCAGCTTACTGATACTCACCGCTTGGTTTCCGACGCTGTTCACACTTTATTGCTTTGGAAGAGTCATTTGTAATACTCCCCACACCCACCGCTCTCACCAGAAATACATGAAGAGGAAAAACTGCCTGTGTCCTCTCTGGATTTCTGAAACTCTCAATAAATCAAGTGTCTTCTCCAGCAAATCACCAGAGAGGATAAACAGTGCTAATAAACTGAAGAGGCTCTTGAAAGTGGTGGGATTACTTCTATTTCAAAAAAGTCTAAAATTTCTGCAGTTTGTCATTTGAACGAGCTGAGCGGAGAGTAATTAGCTCTGCTCAGACAGCAGCCCAAGGGAATCGAAGGGACACCAAAACACTGTGATGACACCAAATCAGTCATGAAGTCACTGACTCTACAGACACTGAAATCTGCATAACACTGTAACAAGTTAATTAGTTATTACTGATTAATCTTGTATACTAAATAAATAAATAAAAAAAACACACACCTAAGAATTAAAATTCCAATCAAATGAGATAAAAGCTGGAGTTTCTCTCTCATCAGACTGTGACAGCACTGAGCAGCTCCTTCAGTGGGAGACTGCGGCACCCATGGTGTGGGACGGAGAGATTTCGCAGGTCTTTCCTCCCCACTGCTGTCAGACTCCACAACAAAGACTTTAACTGAACAAACACACACATCCACACATGTGCAATAACA
>NW_005187702.1:106391-115901 GCF_000239375.1 Pundamilia nyererei | reverse complement strand
TTAAAAAGAAGAAATAATTATTCAAAAAAATCACATCTGTGACCAACATTATGCTTTTATCCACATTGGATAAACTATTTAGTTCACAGCTTTATTTAACTTTCACCTGATGGATTCAGTAGCACAAAGAGAAATAGACAAGACCTTTTTTTAAAGTGGGTCCAAACAGACTAATTTCTCAGCCGTCTAATCAACATGTAACCTTCATTTTCATGGCAGAACCCCTGGACCTTCTTTGAACTTTATATTGAAACTTTTTTTTAAAAATGTAAATGTTACTTTTTTCATGTTAAGGTAGAATGAAGGTCCTACTGTATTTTGGCTTTAACACTCCTGAAACTCACTGCGTAGCAGCAGACGTCCAAAGAGATTGTGGTCCCTGGCTGTGGTGTTGCAGTTCCAGCGGTGGTTGCGGAACTGGTACTGGCACTCTGAGATCCAGTCCTTCATCCCAGCCCCGATGGCCTGCATCACTTTGGGGTACTGGCGGCACAGCTGGCGCTGCTTATTCACCAGTCCAGGGATGTTGTCGCACATCACCTGGGAGCCCAGGGTGCCCATGTACCTGTAGAGTGGGAGGGTAAATGTCAAGACAGATGAGTACTTGCAGGGATGTTTCTGGATCACTTTAGTAAAGGATAAAATCGAATAATTTTGTATGTAACCCAACGTGTGTAAAGGCAGCTGTGGATATATTAAAGCTTTGTAAGGTAATTGAAGACCTTTACTTTATATTAATGCATAAAATAAGAATGCTAGAGGGTGTATTCTTCAGAGGTATCTGTTGGAATCACTCCTAACAAGTCCACACTCCCTTTTACCTGCAGAACAAGATGATGAAAGACTGATGGGCTGCACTGAAGATTAAAGACACAAAGCAGCAGCAACAAAAAAGGAATTATCTCTCCAAATACCATCTCAGTATCACAGGGTACGAAGTAAGGAATTTGGAAACAGGAGCTTTGTAAATATTAATTAGAGATTCAAGAGAAGGATAGCAAATAAAGAGAAATTAAATTATATCAAATGACTTCAGCCTGGAAACTAATCCGTCCAAATATTCAACAAGCTGCAAAAATAATTATGCAAGCCATGGGGGGAATTTAGTCACTCACTGTGGGAACATTTTTGTTAAGATAAAAGGGTGCATATGGAACTGTTTTTTTAAACCAATAATTTACCGATGACAGAATAAGACAACACATTTGAAAGATTATTATAAAAGCACATAACCCACGTGCACAAAGTCTTACACTAGCGTTCATTTAAACAAATATGTAAATGTTAAATAATAATAATACTTACCACCAGGACGCATCGATCTCAGCTGTGAGCCAGCAGATTGCTACAGATAAATAAAAACATATTCCGCTTGGCAATAAGTGCATATTAACCAAACTCTGTTTCTTTATGGGTCTGGACGGAGCATTTCCACAGATGACAGGAAAAAATTAATAAAACAGAAGCTGAAAGTTGAATCGCCGAGTTAAACTCGCTTTAAAAATGTATTACAAGACAGTCGGAGGACAGACGGTTTGCTCGTAAAAGTCATGGCTGGCTGGGATTCTGCACAGTGGCAAAGCGCTTCTGAAGAAAAGGTTAAGAGCGACTGTCTTAATAGTCCAGAGCAGATTCTCAGGGGAGATACGCGGATGCTGTGCTATCAGGTTCAGATTGCTTTACACAAGGAGTGGGCAGAGTCCCGTCTCAGGAATGAGGTGAAGAAACGAGATGTCTGAGAGTATCTGTTCAGGCTGGTTTGACATCAGACGGGTTTGGCCCGTGTCCAGACCGGAGCTCCGCACCTCTGAGATGTGGTCCAAGTTGATGGGCTCTTCATTCAAATCGCACCGATGAGACGCGCGCAGAGAAGGAGCTAGCTGTGGGAGGATTCACACTCCACGCTTAACCAATGTCAGACACCACAGGAAAAATGCCCAAACCCGCTTAGATTCAAAATCGGGGGACAGGATGATGAATGGAGTTGATGTGCCAGTCCAAAAATAAATAAATAAATAAAACAGGCTACAAAAAAAAAAAACCCCAAAAAAACTTTTACGCACAAAAGATAAACATTATGATTTTTAAATGTTTTTCTCACAGGACTCCGTAGAGCTCAACAGAGAAAAACTCTGGCATATGGTGTAGCGGTGTAATTGATAAGCATAAAGACCCTTTAAGAAAATAAATCAAACTAGTGTTTTGTTTATGTTGAGCGCCCATTGCCATAGCCATATCCCACACAGGTGAATAATATCTCAGATTCCTCGCGCATGACGCACTGCTATTTTTACAGCCTTATACAAACTATCACTAATAACTCAGGAATGATGGCTTAAAAAAGGAGGAAAAAACTGGGCACCGATTCTCCCAGAGCAGCACCTAAAGGTGATGTGTCCATTTCAATTGGATTATCCATGTCAGTCTTTTTGATGTGTCCCGGTGAAGTCTGTACCACTGTCACACAGCGTTTCCTCCATCTTTGATCTAGCCCGGGGTGTATCTGGAGGTCTGGAGACTTTGACCAGATGAGATTAATGGGCAAATTGGATTGTTCCCATGATCCCCGTGGAAGAAACCCATAAAACAACAAGAAGATTTAGAGCGTTCTCACTGCTCTCATCAGGACTTTGAACACAACTTTATTTTTGCAGCAGCGGTAGTTGTAATAAGCCTGTGCTATAAATCCAATTTTATGGGAGTAATTTGTTCACTTCCTTACCAAATCGCATTAAGGTCACAGTTTCATTGCATGTTTTACGGACAGAAAGGTATTTTTGATAATACTTGCGCACAATAAAGTTTGTGAACACTGAAAAGGAAATGGCACAAAATCAGACAATAAGGACTTTGAAGAGTTTGTGATTTTTAAACGTATCAGCTGGACATTTGAAAATATTCAACCAGCAAAAGCTAAATCTGGTCATTAACATCACAGGAATCCACTTGAATCATTTTTGAAATACAGATTGGATTTCTTTCTGCGATTTAGGGAGAAAACTGATATCACTTTCACACCTATGGTTTGTTTGCCAGACTCAGTTTAGCTACCAGCAAGAAGAAAAAGCACTCTGCCCCCTTCTATTGTTAGAAAATTCACCTATGGCTCCTATAAATGTGATGATTTCCTCTTACAAAATAACCTAGTGCAACAAAAAAAACCTCTGATAAACTACTCGGAGAAACTTGGCATTGCATCCTTCTGTATATTTGGGAGAGCAGGCTTCACATTTCCACATGCCTCTAGGTTTTCTTATAGACTGTATATTACAAAGGATCAAGCAGTCGGTCTAAGGACAGCGACTTTGCAAAGCCTTACACCTGTAGTCTTTAAGATGATCAGCAGGGTGCAAAAAGAAGCCCTGTGAAAAAAACGAGCCCACTACTCAAAAACTTGTAACTTCAACAAACACTTTCCTGATGAATTTATGGTCTCAGTCTGTCACTTTAAGTTTATTGTCACTTTTAGTTGAAAATGGAAAACAAATAGACATGCATGTCACCACAAGTTGAAAGTGCAGTGTCCTTGGTTTCCCAATCAGATACACCACTTGCTTGTCTTTAGTTTCAAAACACTGATGGTGATGGCCAAGACTCTATACTCAACATCTGGCTGGCACCAATATAGAAAGCATCCCGATTTCAACCTTAAATCGAGCATACAAGAAACGTACTCTCAAAAGAAAAACTTTAATTGTTCAAACCATTAAAATATAAAATAACTTAAAAAGAATAAGAATTAAACTCAGTGACAAGTCAAAACAAACTGGGAAAAAAACACTGCAGCAAAATTAAAACTGAATGCCTGTCAAACACCCGTAACACATATAAACACAATACTTATCCAACTTTTTAGCTACAGTCAACAAACACAAAAGACCTCACAAATCTGTGAGGCGATCAAAAAGTATCCCTGCACTGTAGGGAAACCTTGCCACTGGAAGCTTTGTAGAGCAGTACGAGGAAGGTGACTCCGAGAGTGCTCAGAGCAAATCTGGTGGTCAGAGACCACATCCTCCTGTTGTTATGGAAACCAGGCTGAGGAGGCTGACAGGAATCTTTGAATTCTTCCATCTAAAGAGAGGACAACAAAGTCAGATTAACATGGGACACACACACAAATACGAATGTAAACATAAAAACACACATCAGACCCTGAGGTAAGGCCAATCTGAACTAATGCAGGAAGTACAGGGGTCACAGGTCAGTTTAATCTAATCCAGTCCGGATTATAGCAGTTGCACTAGTCAGACCAGTGGAAGGCTTGAATGGGTGGGAAACAGCTGCTCAGTCACTGTTGGGTGGGAATCAAATTGAGACCAGCTCGATGTGAGAGTGAGAGCATGTCTGGTCCCATCTCACCACCACAGCATGACTCAGACCTGAGTCACCAAAACTTCCTGTGCCAAATCCTCAGGGATTCATCAGTTAAAGTCAAGTCACGGAGGAATTATGCTGCCTCTGATTTTTCAAGCTACAGGGTGACACTGTCACACTAAATCCCAGTCATGTGAGAAGGTTGGAGGATACAAAGGGCTTAAATTCTGTTTAATACCAGAAATTATGACTTAGGAACCTGTGGTTTGACCAAGAAGGAAGTGCTTCTGGTAAGTGACGGAGGATGGTATTCTAACAGGAGCTATATGCCGTTTTTTCCACTCATTTACATCATAATTACTTTTCTTTAAACAGAGGAGCACAGTCTGTTTGTGGTAATGTTACAACACTAAAGTTTATGTTATGGTAATTTTAATTTTTGTACTTTTAAAAAAATACAGTTTGATAAATGATTTTAAACTATCACGATTAACACGATTTTCAGAAAAAATGACCTCTGAATGCTGTCCAAGTTCTGCTAGAGGTGGGAATTAAAGATCTCATGGACCAGGGCCTTTACCGGACACGCCCAATGCACACTCACTGTCCAACATCCTCTTCTGCCACCTGACCTCCTCTCTTCTCCTGAGTTTCCAGAACGTACAGCTACAGATCTGATGATAAATTTTCAAAACTGACCGTCGACCTGCGGTCGAGTGTCCTGTTGCTATGTGCACTTTTGAATATATTTATGTTTTAAATGGTGTTTGCACACAAGTCCAATAACAAAAACCGCTTGGGTTCAGATCAGGCACTGTTCTCCCAAGTCACGTTCCTCCAAGTCACACTTGGATGAGTCCAGCCCCTCTCCAGGACACTGGTTACAGATCCCAACTGTGCACTAAGCTTAGCCCATCTGTAGCCAGTATTTCTCAATCTCACAAACTAGCTCAGGCTTTTATGTCCCCTCTCTGATGGCAAGGCCCCTACAGTACTTCTGTAACCCCTATGGTACCAACCCCTAGGCTTCTTCCTGTGAGTGGTGTGCTCACATTCGCCAGCCCATGTCTCCTCTTTGGCTGCATCCACCAGGGCCCACGGGCTAAGGCTCAGCCAACAGGGTGAGTGGCCCAAGGAATCTTATGCAGTGTCTTTGTGATCATGTATTTTACATGTGGCATAAAGTCTAGTGTAGTATGTTCTGTTGAACATTTGATACATATAAAAACAAACAAACAAAAAACAAATTTCAAATTACTTTTGTTGTATTTTCAAAAAGCCAAACTCATCAGTTTCTCTGCTATGATCAAACTTTCCATCACTATGAGATTTGGCACACAGAAATATTTTTTTAAAATGTAGCTTCATACCTCTTTTCAGTTCAGTAGTTTCCTAAAGGTTCCAGGCACATGTTTCCATATCTCTGTTGCTATGTGTTTTAAACAGCAAGATACACAGGCCTCTCTTTTCTCACCATAAAAGCATACACCTCCCTCTACCTTCAGCATCAATGTTATATTTCTGCTACCAAATACAGTGTAGCTGTGCCTGTCTAGTTTAGCATGTACACTGAATCATGTCGCTCTGAAGACCACAACTAAATTACAGGGTCCCAAATATAATAAGACTCTAAACTGATATGCAGGCAATGTGCAAATGGCTGGAGTTTGTACTTAACTTCACAGGCCTCAAGGTCTGAATTGCAACACAATGCTTCTAGGTGAAAAATAAATTGTCGAGAAATGAAGCCTTCCTCCTGCCACTGTAAAACTTGCTAAAGCTTTTAAGTGGGGTATACTGGCACCTTTTAGTAAGCCAGTTCTGCACCTACTACTATCCCACCTCCTTTTCTTACAACATGCCCACACCTCTACAGTGTGCTCTTTTCTCCCTTTTTAAACTCCCTCACCCCGCCAACCCGAATCCTTTCCTTGCTTCCCTCTGCCCCCACCCTTGCCTTCCCTCCACCTCATCGTCTGCATGCTGACAGGTCGATGTCACAGCAGCTCTGACTTATGGGCTGTGAGGATTCTGCTCTGTCAGGAACAACTCTCTCCTCTTGGAATACAAATGCAAACACACACACACATAGAGTCAGGTGCACATATGTAAACACTCCTGCACATACCTGTTCGAGCTCGCCAGAATACATATAACACAACATGTAACTATGGCTTTTCCAAGCTGCTTTTAATCCTCAGTAGTGCAAAGAGTAACAGTGAGCACTGTATGAAAGCAATTTAAATTGACTTGGATGTGCTTTCAATTTAATCACATATATATCAGTATTAGTGTCAGGTCTGACAGATTTTACTCTTATTCATACTTTTATCTTGTTACCAGTGCATTGACACATTTTGTATTTACTGTTACAATCAACAACAACTGTCATTTTATTGTACTTACATAGCACCAAACCACAACAACAGACACTTTGTATTGTAATATATTGTAGTACTCCACAATAATACAACCATATAATACAACAATTTATTTCTCCAATGTTGTTATAGCTGTGTGGAGGCCAAAATTACCACTGCCTCAAAAACAAATATACTGTGTATAGATTTTTTAATTTTTATCATTTCAGTGATTTATAAGATAAATAATGTCAAAATGTACATGCGTGTGTGTGCGTGTGTGTGCGTCAACCTGGCAAAGCAGATTGCGGAGGCAGGTGACTTCCTTTTGGAGATCTTTTGTCTGGACCACTAGCTGGTTGCAGATGGTCTGAGCCTCCTTCTTTGGGTCCAGGGAGAAAACCAGCTTCTCAGAGGCAGAGAGAGATTGTGATGATTTTTATGTCACAAATGTAGTGGGATGAAAGACGAGATAAAAGGAAGTCATGTGCAAAAAATAGTGAATTGAAAACTTTTAGCTGGCAAACACATTTTCCATTAGATCTGTTACACATTTTATTTATGAAATTTTTAATAGACACAGAATTTGGCCAGTCATAGTTGTTTATCTCGTGGTTGGTAAAATCCTAATAACTGGACAGGTAAAGAGGGTATGAGCTGCACCTGAGCGGGTTGGCGAGGGAATCGATTTAAGACGTCTTGAATGGTCTCTGTCAGGTAGCAGCACTGCTGACTGATACTTATGAGGAAGTTTTGCAGCTCCTCACTCCTGCAAACATGTGGAACTTATGAGAAAGGCCTGATAAAATGATCACAAAATTTTTAATTAAAAAAAACCAATCTTTTCATACATAGGGTACATATCTTTCATGTTATTCTGTTTAACCACCTAAGACCCAAACTCTTTCATGGCATGCATTTTTAATTTCTCTTTGCTATTTGGGCTGATCCCCACTTGTGGGGATAGGTTAATTAGATAATCCAAATTGCCACTAGGTGTGAATGTGCGAGTGAATGTGAGTGTGAATGGTTGTCTGTCCCTGTGTGTTGGCCCTGCGACAGACTGGCGACCTGTCCAGGGTGTACCCCGCCCCTCGCCCTATGACAGCTGGGATAGGCTCCAGCGCCCCCCGCGACCCTGAAAAGGATCAGCGGAAGCGAATGGATGGATGGATATTTGGGCCGATTGGGACCTGATGAACGTAAAGCCAAAGAATTACCTAATTTTTTTAAACCTGATTTTTGTTTCTGAGATTAATTATCTGTTTACCATCATTTTAAAAGTCAATTCTTTATATCATCAAAGTCAATTATTTTTAAGGTTATATTAAGATGCTAACGAATGAATAATAAATTCACATATGAGGACATTTGTTTTAAATTTCGACAGAACAGTGGCAGTATAATGTCCTCATAAGTGGATATCAGGCCTTGAGAGAAAAATTTCGTATTTTGGTCTAGACAACCCAAAATGTCCATCTATGTGGACACCATGTCCTAGGAGGTTAATGCATTTGAACTGTATGGCAAATATTATTAGTCATAAAATATTATACCACTTATCAAGACATTTATCAAAAAAGTTGGTCTTAGATTTGACTGTAAACAAACCTTCCTTTAAAAAAACAAAACAAATAAACAACAACAAAAAAACAAGGTCCTATACAAACCAGCTGGTTGGTTAATAACCTGAAAACCAATCCTACTTAATCTTTAGATAGATGAATAACTCTCTCTGACATTTAAAAATAAGGTCAAGTGGTTTACTTGTCTAAAAACTAAAGGTCCACATGAAAAAAGCAAGGCAGAATTAGCTGAAGATGCTCAGCTATGATAGTGCAGACTAATGGGTAGTTTGGATGAAGCTTTGCATTAACGAGCTCCAGGCATTTTCTTGGCCATAACCTTAACATGCTACAGCAAACCGAGCAGGTGGCCAAGCCTTGTTCGCACCTCCTCCTCGCACTAACCCAATGCTGTCATCCCTCTCTGAAAACATGCACCTTAAATGACTAGTTATTTAGATTAATCAAACGCCGTCCCTCTCTATTCCCATCCTCTGGACCTGTGGAATATTGATAGCTCTTATCTTAATGGTACATTTCCCTCGTTGAGGGGACTGGGCAGCCAGCCACTCCGGCCCTCCTCACACTCTGTCACAGAGGCGAGTAAACACTGTCAGTCAGCCTGTGCTGCACCCTCTCCTCCCTTCTTCCTCCTGTTAGTTTATCTAGGGGGAAGAGAGTGATGATGGGCCTGGGTGGGCAGGTCGTTGAAGGCATAACAGACATTATGTTTGAGTGCTGACAGAGGATGCATGAGAGCCACTGAAAATTATTTATCTGGGGATTTTTGGGAGGGCTGAGAAACCATTAAGCTTCCCTGTCTTTTTCAAACCAAACCCAGCAAATGCCTTGCTCAGTGGTAGCTGCTGGGAGTGGAGTGATACGTTGTTTGGCCAGTGAAACCATTTTTAGAATTTCATATACCACTACAATATCATAACCAAAGCGCAGACTCAGCTTTGATTCAAGCAGTTGAACAAAAACACAGCCTTACCACTGAGACATGGACCAAATTGCTTTCTCTCACACTAAAAACATATTCAGGCACATTTAGACCTGCAATTATTATTTTTATATAGTTTTATGTTTATTGTTTAACTTCCAGTAGAACAGCAATGCAATCCTTCCTTACAAGGCTTTTACTTTGCCATAGGTAATGTTTACCATCATTTTAAAAGTCAATTCTTATATATCATCAAAGTCAATTCTTATATATCATCAAAGTCAATTCTTATATATCATCAAAGTCAATTCTTATATATCATCAA
>NW_005187702.1:65491-106371 GCF_000239375.1 Pundamilia nyererei | reverse complement strand
AAAGTCAATTCTTATATATCATCAAAGTCAATTCTTATATATCATCAAAGTCAATTCTTATATATCATCAAAGTCAATTCTTATATATCATCAATGTCAATTCTTTTTAAGGTTATATTAAGATGCTAATGAATGAATAATGAAACATAAGCTAGGTTTACAACTTCAGGACAGTACAATAATCCTGAAAAACACATCTGGTGCTTTACTTTACTTGCTTACATTTGAACAGTCTGGGTTTTACAATGTTTTGTTTGGAGGTGGAGGTAGCTTATGTAGTGCAAGCCACCCGGCCCAGCAGGTCTTCAATCACCCATTGTCATGCCAAAACATTGGGGTACTTTTAAATATATTTGTCTCCGAAATAAACTACAACCCATAAAACATATTATTAAACTTTTCAAGGATTATGATTTGATTTTTGGAACTGAAACATGTCCCCACAGGTCAATAAATAATGAAAGAAAATGTTAATCATAGTTGAGCATTATTAAGCAAAGGACACCAATCTGCGACAAATTCAAAAACTGCAAACGAAAACAATTGTATGACTGAGCTTCTTATCCCCTGACTTGCAAACAAAACCCCAAGATACTTTAAGTCTACCACTTGGAGTAGCAACTCCTTCCAAACCTTTTGTAGGCACTCAACCCTTTTATGGCTTAACAGCTACACCACATATTCAGGATAAAAGACATAAAGACCTCTTTCCCCCCATTTCAGACTTGTTACAACTACTTAGCTAGATTCTGCTGAAAACAGAATCTGTACATGTGAACAAAAACTCTCGAGACCCACAAATGTGATAAATGCATCCACTTGGCAATAAAACATCTGTAAGATTGTAACCTATGGTGTATAGGAACAAATACTGACGTAAACTAATAGTCCTTTCCAAGCATTTTACCACTGCTGCCAACTATGTATCCAACTTTTTTTCAGTGTTTAGATCCTGAAGGAGCTTTTACAGAGTTCTAGCCCTGATAAAGATTTTCATCCCAGTTATTAACCGACTGCCTGGGGTGTCTCTCATCCTGCAGGTGAGAAAGGCAAAGAAAACGAGTCCTGTTCAGCACAGGATTCATTAAGTGATGGGGTGCGGTTTGATGACTGTCTGGCCTCTGACGCTCTGTTCATTGCAACCACCCATCACCTTCACCTTACAAATCATTACAGCTCCGCTTAAACCATTAAGTCCCAGCTTGGGCACGGCTATGGAGATAAGGGGGAGGGAGATAGAGCCAGGACAGTGAGATGCTTATAGGGTTGATGGACGACTTCCAGTGGAGGAGGACAAATGGAGCATCACAAAAAGATGGAAGTGGGCTGAATGTGGGGGAGGGTTTAAGGTGTGGGGCTGACAAGTGTTTAAAATTTTGCTACTACTGTCAACTTTGTTTCTGTCTTCATGCAGAGTGTTTGTGAATGTTTTTTTTACTTGCTCCTCATCAAATATTCTTGGCAGACTGAGGTTTTCAAATTCTTTCAGGATTGACAAGTTTTCTGACACCAAATTCTACAATGATTTTTATGCACTGAAGAAAGCCCTGATTCAATTAATTTTCATTCTAATTTGAAGACCTCCTTCCTGAAAAATATTCACAAGAAAACCTCTAACAAATTGAGTTCAGTTCCATTTAAATCAATTTCATTTATATAGTATCGATTCCCAGCACCAGTCACATAAAGATACTTTTATTTAATGTAAACACCTTAAAATATTTGAAACAAAACTCTGTGAGCAAGCACTTGATGACAGTGGGAAGGAAAAACTCCCTTTTAACAGGAACCTTGGACAGAACCTGGTTCAACGAGGGGCAGCAACTGCAACTGGTTGTGGGGGGAGGGGAGAACAAAGAGAGACAGGACAAAAGGTCTCTCTTTGCCATAGAAGGAGGCAAAAACAGAGGAGTGATGTATAAACACACAGAAAATAGTGAAGAAGTGAAAAAGAACAGCTCAATGCATCACAGAATAAAACCGCCGGCACCATCAGCCTACTGCATTGTAGCTAAGGAATGGTTCAGGGTCACCAGATCAAGCCCTAACTAGAAGCTTTGAGAAACAGAAAACTATTAGGCATCATTTTAAAAGTACAGAGTGTGTCTGTCTCTTAAATCCAAACTGGGAGCTGGTTCCACAGGGGCCAGAAAGCTGAAGGCTCTCATTTTTAGTTCACACTTTGACGACTCAGTCAAAACATTTGCTGGTTCTGGTGTTAAATACACTGTTGAGAACAATACAGTAATAAAATACTAACTATTTTTGTTTTTAAAGAGCAAAAAGTAAAAAAATGTATAAATAAAATAAAAAACAAAAAACAACATGTTGGCACCAAGGAAGGCTTCAGGGTAAACTTAAGACTACGTATGTTAAGATCTGTAACCTTACCCACTGTCTGCAGGTCCCAGTTGCCTGATTGTTTCCAGGTCCACTTTGTCCAGGTGCATCTGTTGCACAGCAGTCAGCACCTTCTTCAGGTCCTCTGGGTCTGTGACACCAATCTGGAAAACAGACTGACAGTCTGACTGACAGTGATTACACTGGTTTTGTCTTAGCGCAGCATTTGATGTTGTAGATCGGGTTGGGGAGCTCCAGACCTCAATGGCCAGTGTCCTGCAGGTTTTAGATGTGTCCTTGATCCAACGCAGCTGATTCAAATGGCTAAATTACCTCCTCAACATGTCCTGAAGTTGTCCAGAGGCTCGGTAACGAACTAATCATGTGATTCAGGTGTATAACCCGCAGGACACCGGCCCTTGAGACCTGGAGTTCCCCACCCCTGCTGTAGATCATAATACACTAGTAAATACACAGGAAATCTGATGAGTCACAGGAACAATTCTTACACCCTCACTACATACAACCTCAAAACCTCAAAAGAAGAATGCAACATATCACACATGCTTGACTTCCTTGTATAACATACAAATGCACATCATAAAGCAGACCACATACAAACTGAAGAGGAAATGGCATTCCACTCATTTAGAAGATCTTCATATAGTCTGAAAAAATAGGTTGTTACTCTATTACAAAAAAATGCCATCTGTAAAGCTAGGAGACCTTACTATTTATCACTGATTAAATAAAACAGGAACAACCCCAGGTTTCATTTCCACATTGAAGCCAGGCTGACAGAGAGCCTGACCTCTGTTAAACCAAGTATTCACTTAATTAGCAATGACTTTATGAATTTCTTCACCAAAAATGTAATGCAAATGCAGTTTCTTCCTCTAAATCATCAATGTGCCTTATAGACCCCATTCATACAATATAGTATAGTATACCATATTTTCCGCACTATTAGGCGCACTTAAAATCCTTTAATTTTTCTCAAAAATCGACATTGCGTCGTATTGTCCGAAAAATACGGTAATTATACAGTATGAAGAACCTTGGACCCCTGTAGCTCAGGGGGTAGAAGAGGTCTACTAATTAGAAATCTGGTGGATTGATCCCTTGCTGCCCCAGTCTGCATGCCAAATATCCCTGGGCAAGATATCAACCCCAAGTTGCTCTCCATATGTGTGTGAATGTTAGAAACCACTTGTATAGAAAAAGCAAAGAAAGTGCTTGTGTGAACGGGGCGAGTAGTTGTATAAAGCACTTTGAGTGTTCAGGTAAAGTAGAAAAGCTCTATATAAGAACCGTTCCATTTATACCACTAAAGTGAGATCTTCTCCAACCGAAGCTATTGTTTAAAAAGAAGTTTCAAAACGGTATTACTCAGAACTGCTTTTAAATAATGTAGCTACACCATAGAATTAATATTATATTTTCTATCATTTTCCCGTATTCTCTCTTTTAGTTTTATTTTATTTTTTTTCTTTGTGACGTACTTTGAACACCCGGTGCTTGAGCGATGCTATATAAAGTAAACTTTTCTGAAGTTTAATCATGCTTCCATATAATTTGATCAGTTGATTGCCTCTAATTTACTGTGAATTATATACAGTGTATGCAAACATTTTGCATACATTCACCTTTTACACATTTTTGATTTCTCTCCCATACTGCAGAAGTAAGTGTAGTACGTATCCGTTTAATCTCTTCTTAAAGGGTGACATCAGCAGCTACTCCTCTTTCTTTCTCGGTCATCATCAAATCTGGCAGCCAGAAAAGAGAGCTGACAGACACACAGATGTTACAGACATCCTCTACCTTCTTAAGGTCGTCCTCCTCCATGGTCAGCAGGTAACTCCAGGTGATATCATTTTCCTGTGCGTGTGTGTATGTGGAAAGCCAAAAACAGAAAAGATCACTCAACATTTACCAAATCAAAACTTCACAACCTGAAGCAGATGTACCTGCATAACACTTTTCCATACAGTAACAGAAAGCCACCTGCAGCTGTCAAAGCTGGTCCACATAAATCAGATAGGGCCTAAAAACAAAGCTCACCCCGAGTTTAATTCAGGCCAAGCTAATCCAGCACATTACATCTATTATTTAGTACCAAGTAAAATATGTAAACTACAAGACACATTCCTACAAGACACAAGCCTAGACGTATCTGTGTCAATAAGGCAGCTGTGCTCATTTCACTGTAGCTCACCTATTACATCAATAATATATCACACTGTGTCCAATAACACAACATATCTGCTCAATATCCTACAATTTTTGAGATAAGAGAAATCTTTCATATTTAAAAAAAAGTACTATGCATTCAAAATATACATTTTTGATCAGAGAAAAAAACACCAACATACAGACATATCCTATTGCTGGGTGCACTAGAGTACTTACAGTCATAATGTCAGTGAGGTAGCCCAGGTTAAGGCCATGCAGGAGGAGCTCCAGGTCATCAAGCTTGCTTACACTGAACAGGGCAGAAATTCCACTGTGACTTACTACAATGTCACAAGATTTATTTTCACCCAGTGTTGCATTAATTTGTCAACAAGATCTTGCATTGATGTTGCGCTTGTACACTAGGCACTCGGCATTATGGGTACATCACTTCATCTGCCTCTTTTCTTACCCTGATGCGCCCATCACTCTGGAACAGGGTAAATCTGGACCACATGACCACCTCCCATTGCTCCATAGCAAATTGAAGCCTTTTTTCCCCAGTTTGCCTCACTGATTACTGGTTTCTACACAGCTGTTCAGTCCCAATCACTAGAGTTCCCTTCGCATTGTGTGTGTGGAAATGCTTTTACTTGCACTAGTAAACATAGCCCTGAATTCTACTGTTGTTTTTCTTCGATTTGACTTCATCACCGATCACAATCATTCAGGATTTTGTTCCGGCCACATTTCTTCCTCGAAGACGATGGGTCCCCACTATCCTTTCACTTTTTAATAATGCGCTGGACAGTTCTCTACCCAATTTTAGTAGTTTCTGCAATCTCCTTAAATGTTTTCTCTGCTTGAAGCATACCAATGATTCGACCCCTCTCAAACACACTAACATCTCTTCCACGACCACGAGATGTGTCTTTCGATATGGTTGTTTATGAAATGAGAAGAAACTCATTGCACCACTCGGGGATAAATAACTTGTTGCCAGCTGAAAGATAATCGCCCATGCAGTAATTGTCCAATAGGAGGTTTGTACCTATTTGCTTAGTTAAATCCAGGTGGTGACTTTTTTTTTGGCCAGGCAGTCAAAATATGTATCTAAACAAACTTTTAATTAGTAGCAGTCTTTTCTATTTCTGTTTTGTCCTGCATTAAACAAAGGTGTATAGATGAGTCTGTCCTGAAAAGAGGCTTATGCACCTCTCAAATTGCTGAAGTCATGGAAGAGAGCATCTTCACCATGGTTATCAGCAGCTGAGAACATCATTTCAAAGATAAGAGCAAGCCTCACTCCAGAGCACATCCACTGCAGTCGTGAATCCATGAACGATCATCTGTAAACTTTGGAAACGCGTTATTTTGGACTGGAAAAAAAGCTTTTTGATTTAATTTCTAGCTTTACTCAAACTTATGGAACTATCTGAACTATTTGCACATTTTTTTGTTTAAATACTACTAGCACTTTAAGTGGTGATTCATTTTCAGAAGGTTTTTGAAAGGTAGTGAAATTTTTTAGATTTTTTGCTCCCATTTAACAGCATAAAAAAATTCATTACCAGAGAATCCCTACCAAGTACGGTACTTGTTGGGACAGGATGGGAGTCAAAACGTATTCGATTTTCTGACTACTCTACTGTTGATTAAAAGAAGAAGAAGAAAACAACAATGCTAAAAAGCTGAAACTCCTGAAGTGCTTTTGAGGATCGATCTGCATTTTTTACATTTTCATTCTTTCTAAATCAGCATTTGACGTGGAGGTCAAAGACATAATTTTCTACTCTCAGGATCAAAAGAGAGCAACAAGGAGTACGCACACATTAGAGTAACCACAGAGTACTCGCAGTTCCAGTCTGACCGCTGGCATGACGCGCTTCAGAAATTAGCTTCTCTTCTCATGATGTTCATAACATGTTTAATGTGTAACATGGGTTTTAACGTCTTTGTAGCCGACAAGAGAGAAAGGCAGCTAAAATGTTTACAGCCTCTAATTCACAGTGCCAGACGTGGTCTAAAATTACGTTTCTGGCTGATGATAATTGCCCAGCAGTGCCTGAATGGACTAAACATTCATGCAGAAGGTTTATTATTGTTTATGTCTGGTTCGACAATGGTTCAACAACACCTGCCACACAGACACTGGTTCACTAAGAATCCAACAGGGGCCATTAAGCTACAGTGACGACTGGAATAGAGTTTTGTAATGACAAGAGATAATTGGTGTAAAGAGGAGTTGTATGAACAGAGTCCATCGTCACTCAAGCACTGACAATCAAGTCTGAACACATATTGTTTTTACCTGTTGTAAACTCACAGCCCTGTACAACCACAAGTTTTCACGGACAGGAATTAAACAACAACAAAAAAAAAAGGAGACAAACAAGTTAAAATAATACTACCATATTGATAAAACACTTTAGAAATCTGAAGCTTCTGTGATGATGGGTTCAGAATCGAGAAACCTTTTAAGAATGTTACCTATTGCTGCATAAAAAACAACAACCAACCAACCAAACAAACAAACAAAAGCCCTAAATGCATGCAAGTTTAGTTTAGGGCTTTCAGAGTTATCTTACCTCTCCTTGGGAGTTGGAAATTCAGAGTTAGTCTTGAAGAATTTAGATAGCGTGTCCTCCATGGATCCAAAGGCCTGGACATTAGAGATGTTTGAGGAAGAGGCCAAGATCCTCGAAATCTGTGAACAAACGCATATTCATGAACTCTGTAAGATTAAGCAGCTGATGGTAGAAAATGTTTTTGACAAGTGCATCACTGTAACTTTAAAATAACTCAAAAGTTGCATAAGCCCATCCAATGAGTCAAACTAGACCCTTTAGTGGGTAGATTCATGCCCCCAAACCAATTCAATTAATGCTTATAAGCATTTCTGACATGCTAAAAGCATATAGGTGGCATGTAAAAGCATCTAAGTACTTTAGGTACCTGTCTGTGTTTGAAGCTCTCAGCCAGATCAGCAGGGCTTTTGCCAGTCTTTGTCCTGATGGTTTTGTCTGCTCCCAGCTGGAGGAGTTTCAGCACTGCCTCCTCTCTTCCATAATGCACTGCTATAGTCAAAGCCTAACAAAAAAATGCATTAGTTACATACATAAGGTCAAAGTACAAATGTTATCATGATAAAAATTATGCATTATATATTACACTGTGCCCTCTGTTACAGGGTCTGCTACAGTTAAACTGAAGGCCCCCACATAAGAACTTTGACTTGACAAACATAAGTAACACACTGTGTATCCATTGCGTTCCTGGATGTTGATTTCAGCCCCATGGGACACCAGGAGGTTGATGACTTTACTGTAGTTGTCCCTGGCTGCCAGCATGAGGCAGGTCATTTGGGACCTGAGAGGAGTAGCAGGCAAGAAAACAGAGAGAAGATAAGGACAAAGAAAAAAGACAATTTTAAGAAAATAATTTAGATGGAGCAGTAACCATTCTGGGGGCGGAGAGAATACATGGAAGCAGCAGAGAATGTGAAATGGACATTAGTCTGTTGAATGAGGACACAGCAAGTACAGTGACCAATGAAAATGGGTACACATATTAATAGTATATGGAAAAACCACCAGGGTGCAGTAGATACCATGTTATAGATAGTCCTTCAGGTTGGAGCCACAGTGACTGAGCAGCCACATTCCCCATTTCAACAAGTGTTTGATGAAGATTGGTGATTTTCTACTTTGATCTTTCTTATGTCTTTGTTAATAGACACATTTATATAGCATTTGTCTGTTTTTACTGAACACTCCCAGGCTTTCTACACTACAAGCCACATTCTCACACACAGACACACACACCTACCAATAAAGTGATTTATTCTATACCTTTTATTCTCTACAACATGCCTACGTATGCATTCCTTATCTTCCCAAGAGATTGAGACCCAGAGATTGGACCTGCTGTTGATTAAGGTGACCTGCTCAAGCTCCTGAGTCACAGCTGATGACCCATAAGAAACAAGATGTTTTGGTACCATAATTCAGACAAGATAAGCAGTTCTATGGCATCATAGAACTGGGGAATTGTTAAAGGTATGCTACCTACACTGAGTATTTTTGATTGATAGTACAGTGGGAACAGGTAGAGATTCCAGAGTCACAGCCCAAACATCTTCAAAACGTCTGCAGGTACTTGTACTGCCACTTTTTCAGCCTTATAGCTTAACAAAATACATCTGATATACCACTATCACTGAATTATAAAAGTAATGAATTCAGTGATAATTGAAAAGTTGCAATAATACTGAAATATTGAGACCACAACTACAGTCTGGATCCTTGCACTCTGCACTAAAACAGCACCCTGCTGAATCAGCCTCTGGACAACGGCCAGTGTTTTAGTGCTTGCAGTATAGCCAGTGGACTTACTGTTCTGTCTGTTGGACAACATTTATGAATGCAGATAAAGTTTTAAAAGATAATAAAAAGTTAAAGAGTCATCTGATGACATGCAGGCTAAAAGAGCCATCAGTCTTGAGTGCTACCTACCGAGTCACAATCACTACACGGTTTTCAGAATTTCAGAACCCTATAGCTTATCAACCAGCTGACTAACCATTCGTTTCAAGTGAAAGCTACAAAGCTCGAGAAAGAAAAAAAAAAAATAGCAGTATAATCAACCAAAGTCCTTCTAGAAGCAAGTCTCGTCTCTCATCAGCCATCCTGAAATGCATGAAGGCAAATATTTTTAAGTATTATTTAACCTCCTAGGACCTGGCGTCCACATATGTGGACATCACATTTTGGGTTATTTAGACCAAAATACTAAATTTTGCTCTACATGGGCCTGATATCCTCTTACAAGGACATTATATTGCTACTGTTCTATCAAAATGTGGCTCTGATTTTTCATAAAAACAAAAATAAGGTTTAAAAAAAATCTGGTAATTCTTTGTTTTTACATTCATTGGGCCCCAATATGCCCAAATATCAAAGAGAAATTAAAAATGCATGCCGTGGAAGAGTTCGGGTCTTAGGAGGTTAAGTTAAAAAAATTGTAGTGGGCAAAGAAATTGAAAATTATATGCTTAGATTTGCATACAAATTTGATATAATGTGCTTGAAAAGCTTTCGGGCTTGTTCCAAAGAAAGGTGTTAAATTTTCTACCATCATTGTTCGTTCACCCTTAGATTTCAGTTTTGAGATTCTTTGAATCCCATGTCTCTCATTCATCAGCTTCATGAATGAAGATAGATTTGAAAAATGATAATTAAAATAGATATATAATCATATGGCAGCTGACATTTCATTTCAGCAAATGCAAATCAGCAAATTCCTCTTCTCCATTTGGGCCATGTACCTTCAAATCCTGCTCAAACTTGACTGATAAATAAAACTCACACTAAAAACGGCCAGGAAAAGGGAAAACACTACAGTGATAAGTGAAGATCACTTATAAACATGTCTATCAAATTCCAGGGAGTCTTAAAACAATGCCCTGGTTTTGACAACTTTAACCTTTCTTGTTTATTATTAGTAGTTATAGTTAGTTATTAGTCTATTGCCTCCATGTGTTTGCTTCCACTTAAACACGGCCTTATATCAAATAACTTCTGCTACAGTAAAGTACGTCCTCTGTCTTATCACCTGTGACTCAAACATAACAGGCAAGAGAAATACATCAATCCAAGGGCTGGGAAAGTTTAGGGGCCAATTTATCACTTCACTTAATTCTTTTATGAGGAACTGTGTGTTTGTCTATGTACGTGTGTGCGTATGTCAAACATTTAGAAAAAAAAACATCAGGAAGTAAATAGGAGGCATTTTAAAGAATAATCCATAATTCACAATTCACATGCAATTATGCTTCAGTTGATTCACAGGTCTAAAGCTTAAATAAGTAAACTTTTAGAGATTAACTAAGTTCAACACGATATGTGAGTAAGCCTAAAGGTAAAACTGTGATCGGGAAAGGTGTTTACATAACTGCCAGCAAATCATCTTGAACTTAGAAGTGCCCCTAACCAGAGGTGATGTTTGTGAAACGAGTCTAAATCTGTGCAGCACATCCGAGGTTTTTGCTGAACACCGATGATGATGAGCAGTAAACGCATCAACATCTTCATTTAACAAATTCCCAGAAATCACAAGTTAATGTTCCATGTGAACTCAAACAAATGTGGCAATGGCTATGACAACATCTTTAGTAACATGCCTCTGTGCTCACTAATCAGTGGCTAGAGTGGCAAGAAAACAAGATAGGAAGGGTCATAAAGTTTCTGCTTCCATGCCCTCTCCTATTTTATTTTCCCAAGGGTTGTTATGGTGTGAGACAGGCCTCAAGGTCACTCACAGACCACTTCTGTGTGTTCTCTGTATGTGTGTCCTTCACACTGTGAGTTCTGGACCGTTCCCAAACAGTGGGCTGATCAATATGCAGACAATTCAGTATAAAAATTGTTCCTGCTATGAGGAAGAACAATGACTTCCAGAAATATCTGACTCACTGCACCTTGGTCAGCACTCTCAAATAGATTCCACAATCTAATCTTAAGATTTTACGATGAATAAATTTACATAAGCACCTGGAAAGATATCTTCTCTTTAGTGACAAAATAACTATTGCCAAATAATGAATCTTGAGCAACACCTTTCCTCCCTATAAATGACAGTGGGAAAAGTAACTCATTGCTGCTACCAACCTACGCATAGATAGTTAGTTTGGGTACCTGTGAGGACAGGCGAGCCAAAGTGCAAAACAAAAAAGTTTAAAACAAAAAAGGAATACTAAGAATTACATAAATGTAAAGAAGCAGTCATGCAAACATCTCCAATGTTATAACAAACTCAAAGCACATCACTTTTGAGTGATGCAAACCAACAGAAATTGGTGCCAGTGATGTGAACAGAAGATGAAAAAATGAATCTGATGTCCTGCTGAGAAGGCCTCTCAGCTGAGGTTCTCCCAGACTGTGGATTCTTCTACAGGTACTGAAAATCACAGAAACTCACAGATAAGCCTATTGTGGCTGTTTTGGGCAGCTGGAGAGGTATGATTCAACTTTTAAATACAGACAGGAAGAAAGAACAGAAACAATCACATTTGTAAGACTGATAAGACCTAAACAAAATAGCATAGGTCTTCCTGGAATTTACTCAGGGCCTTCTTGACGTGATGTTCTTCTGCTTCCCTGGGCACTGTGTCTGTGGGGATGGTTTTCGCTCTATGTTGTGGTATCCTGATGACACCCAGTTTATGCTCCAGTTCCCCCATTGAAAACGCAACGTCCAAATGAACAGAATCAACCTTTTGGGAAATAAGTAAGAACTTCTCTTTTTTTCTATCTCAATGAAGAATCTCGATTTTGACTTTCTGTAGAAAAAAAATTGTTGAGAAGCAGAGATGGTATAACACCATTCATAAAGCTTTCAATGTCAGCAGACATTCTGCAGCCTCCTTTCTAATTAAAATAAATACTAATACAAAGTAAATATTTTTGCTACATCACAAAGTTTGCAAACCCCTCATGTTTTCCAAACTTTTTGAATGACTGCAAGGAAAAAGCCACTAAAAATGTCTCTGAATGAGCCCTATCCGGTGTGTACATTACCTTTAATGCGTTTAGCAAAGATCAGCACAGTGAAGGTGGAAAAAAAAACAAAAACAGGGGACACATGGAGGCAATGGACCCCACATTGTGCTCCTGCAGGACTGTGAGAGATGACAGAGAATTCTTGTTTACCCTAAAACGGAGGAACGAGCAGCTGGTGTTAATCATTGGTTTGATATTCAGACGTAAGAGACGATGAGGAGGTGGGGAAGGTTTATCCTCTGCACCCACATGAACCTCACATTCTTTTTCTTTTTTTTAATGTTGGGGGCTGTTGGCCCCTCTCCTCATCCCCTCCCTTCATCTACATCCTTCTGTGTCTTGTTACTTAACTTCAAATGTTTTGTCTGGGAAGGAACCAATCAATTTCCTAATGCTACAGCCTGTCTTTTTGTATCAACAGGGGGTTTCAGGTGGCATATGTCGTGCATGTAATGACATTCTGGCTGTGACAGTGTGGCAGAGGATTAGGGAAAGCTAAACAAGGCCACTGGGGGGCTGCACCCACACTTTGACACAGCAAAATTCCACAGATGGTAACAGTAAAAGTGGTTCAAGAATGGTCTGTCCTCATTCTTTTCCATGAGAGGACATTTTTCAAGTTCTTTTCTGAGGCAGGAAACCAGAGTTTATATCCAATCACTGCAGAGACTGATGGATACCAAACTTACCCAGCTTGGGTACGGGGCTTGTATTAATACATGCAGCCATAAATATAATTTAGAATATAAAAGTCAAATTCCAAATGTAGCTGCTTAAGTCCTTAGGGTCAATTAAGACACACCTTTTTTGAGTTTTACGTTTTTTATGCATCTATAAAATATTTGTCATCGTCGCTTTAGCTGGCATTCAACACCTCTTGAAGTTAGCCACAGATGCTTCAATTAAAGCAGTCGTCTCGTCGAGGGCCAGTGTCCTGAAACTTTTCCATGTGTCCCTGTTGCAACACACCTGAAAAAAATGAGTAGGTCATTAGCAAGACTCTATAGAACTTGACTGCATGCTGGATTGGCAACTCCTAACCCTACTCAAGTAAATTTAAGTAAATGTAAGTATTCAGAAAAATGTACTTGTAAAAATACTTTTATTGCACCATGTTCATTCATTTATGAGCTCCTGTAACATGAATCAAATGGCTGAATTGCCACCTCAGCATGCATTCAAGTTATATAGAGTCTTGCTAATGACATACTAATTGTATTCAGGTGTGCTGCAATAGGGACACATGGAAAAGTTTCGGGACAGCGGCCCTTGAGGACTGGAGTTGGAGACCCCTGAATTAAAGTTTCACAATGTTGTTGCAACCAGTGCAATTTGGGGTAACACCTATGTTTTTAAAAGAGCTTTCATTTTTCCAAGGATTCTTGTTTATCTTGGTATGAAATCTGACAAAAACAAAATCGTGGTTTTAGGGAGACCTACAACATATCATTTTGTTTTGTTATGTGCCCAGAGGTGTTTCCATGATTATTGTACCAACATTAATTAATTTCCAGGTCCGTCTTTTGTTCTGTAGCTCTACACGCCTATATTTGTATAATTTACAATTCAAGAATCTATTTATTTCATACTACTGTGTTTTTGTCTGTGTTGACCATGTACTTGATAAAACACAATGGACCAAGCAGCTCCAACACCAGCAGATGACATGGCACCACTAATCATCAAAGAGTGCACAAACTTCACAACTCAAACATCTAGGATTCTGTGCTTCTCCACACCTCTATAATCTAGGACCTATTTTTTTAAAGGAAAAGCAAAATTTGTTTTCAACTGCAAGGATGACTTTGGACAGGAACAGTCCATGAATAACAATGACAAATGTCATATCTGTTGCCATCTATTGCAAATCTCTTGCTGTCTAATTGACCAAATGTATAATTCAGAAACAAAAAGACACAGCTAGTTAATGTAGGGAGTAACATACTAACAATTCAGTACAAACAGAGTTTTTGTGGCAGCCTGAAATCTGTGTGTAACATAAAACATTATTTACTTTCAGATTTAGTGTGATGTGTGTATTATATCGCAGTAGATCTGGCAGTAGATTATGTTACACTATGTGAAACTAAACCGTAATAGGCTGCTATCTCTCATCGTGCAGTTAGAAAGCCTTGCTATGAGGGCATCTCTGAAGTAATGTTAAACACACAGTTTGTTAGCTTTGCAAATGAGCCGAGTTGCTATGATGAGCCAATAGAGCAGGAGTAGGCAACTCCAGGCCTCGAGTGCCGGTGTCCTGCGGGTTTTAAATATCACCCTGGGTCAACACACCTGAATCAAATGATTAGTTCATTACCAGGCCTCTGGAGAACGTCAAGACATGTTGAAGAGGTAATTTAGCTATTTGAATCAGCTGTGTTGGATCAAGGACACATCTAAAACCTGCAGGACACTGACACTCGAGGCCTGGAGTTGCCTATCCCGATCTACAATATCAAATGCTGCGCTAAGACAAAACCAGTGTAATCACTGTCAGTCAGACTGTCAGTCTGTTTTCCAGATTGGTGTCACAGACCCAGAGGACCTGAAGAAGGTGCTGACTGCTGTGCAACAGATGCACCTGGACAAAGGAACAGCGTCAATCCTGAGTGAAATCTCAGCCCTTACCTGACCGTCATTCACTGCATCTTTCACAGTTAGAAACTTGAAGCCCAAGATGCTGCAAAACACATTACAGAACCAAATCATTTTCACAAAGTCTGCTGTTGATCTTAGTAAATGGAAGAAGATGGATCGTTCCCTTGTTCAGAGATTTACAGATGTCGCTTTAGGGAAAGGAAAAAAAAAAAATAGGGTTATGCACTATTTTACAGATGTTTTTCTGCAGGAAGGCTGAAAAACATCTGTCATCAAAACAATGTTTTTTAGTAATATCCTTTAGTGAAATATTAATTCTTTCTTTAAACTCAATTTCGACATTATTTCATATTAAATATTAAAGTTAAGTGACAAAGATGGTGAAATACTGATCAGTGGACCGGGGATTTAATTCTGGCATGTTGATCCATTCATACTGTTGCATCGACTGTAAGTAACTGAAGAGGAAAGCACAAGACTGGTAACATTGTGAATATTAATTTAAATAATCCTGATTCATTATAACATTCACATATTAATGTTACACACTAAAAAGGCCCCATTAACGCCTACGCCTAATGAGGGAAGTAAAAGAAAGAAACATGAATGTTGCTCTGTGTGCGCACGCTGCTGAGAAAAGACAGGGCAAGCCGAAAACATTGAACCTGCTCTGCTCATTGTAAAAAGGAAAACAAGATGCATTTTTATTCAGTTCAGTTTCATCAAACTCCTGGTATTATTGCAGAGTTTGAATACATGGGGCTTGACACCAAAAGCTCAGAGCATCAGAACAAAGCCAGTTTTGGCACTGGCCTCACAGCTTTGAGCAATCCGGCAATGCCAATTATGCACTCTTTCTGATAACATCTCTTCCTGATTCCAAATAAACACTTCTAGTGGCAACTGTCACACATTGCCGCAAGGGGTGGATCTAGCAAAGTTTAGCCAGGGGGGCTGATAGGGCATTAACAGGGAAAAGGGGGCACAAAGACATACTTTTCTTTCTTATTCTCATTTAAAATGTCTAGCTTTTAATAAATAATTATCCGAATCTTACACCCAAACTTTTAATCTGATGTAAAATGTATAGAAGTCCATTACTGTATATAGTAACTATTAAGTCTAATATACCCTAGTAAGCTATAGTACTTTTTCCTTTGTGGAGGTACCATCTGTGCAGTCTGCAATTCTGTTGAAAAAAAGATGTTGAATCTATTTAATTATTCTTGAAAATAATTGATTTCTGTGTATTTTCTTTCTCACTGCATCAAATTATAGTTGATTACATTGATTAAGCATCATGAGGTGGAGGGTGGGTGGTTCCCTATCTATTTTTTTATTTTTTTTGCTGGGAGTTTCAGAACCCTATTAGTTAGGTTGCTTACTCTTTAAAATACCAGAATAGGGAGGATGAAGTAGGTTTAAGTTTATTAGATTGATCAGTTTTGCTGAACTATGAAATATATGGGTGCTGTGTATTTTTTTGCATACAGGTATAACAGAATAGCTTTAGTGTTTTGTTTTGTTTTTAACTTGAGTATGAACTTATACAAAAACAAGATATTTAAAAAAAACAGTTTTATTGATTAAAAAAAATACACTATATTGGATTCATATCGGTATCGGCAGATATCTAAATTTATGGTATTGTATCTGACATATCTCTCGTCACATAAAACATAGACATCTTTTTCCAATTTTATCATTATTATCTAAAAAAAAATTTACATTATAAAATTATTGCACAGGTCTCCTCCCTTGGGATCATAATGGGCTATCCAGAGGTTGAAGGTGCTGCACGCTAAACCTCTGGGAAACCAGGCAACTCAGTCAACTTAATATAGACCTTAATAATTTTTCAAAAACACAGCCAGACAACAGCAAATTTTCTAATTATTTAAAGTAACTAAGAGGCGGTAGCATCCAAAATTTCACACACAAATTTTCAAGGTATCATATCAACACAGCTTGAGGAGCATTTCAGCTGTGCTACAGTGCTTAAAAGCCCGCTCTGTTGTGCGTTGTTTTTTCACCTACACTTCAAGGCTTTGGACCAACAAACTACCAACACCGCACTGACTGGGTTCAATTCAACAAAATGTGTAAAAAAGTTTCTAGTCTCTTGCCCACCCTTTACACTCTATGTTTGTTTGTCTGTCTGTCTGATACCCGTCTGTACATGTACATGCCATAACAGGACATTCCAAACAAAACACACAAATATACACACACTGTATGGAGCACAGTGGTGCATAATGCTACCACATGGCAGCTAAACATACGAGAACCATCAAAGGAAATGTGATCCAGCACCTCGTTTTTTTCCTCCCCTGTTCTAGAAAAGTATGAAGTGTTTTTATTTGGCCTACATCAAAACGGGTGTGACTGTGCGTACTGTGTTGAAAATCCCATAAATATTTTGACCTAAAACACATCTGCACCCTCCCTCACCTGTCCACCATGTTGGGGTCAGCATTTCTGGACAGCAGAAGCTCCACGCAACGTGCAATTTTGTCCTCACTGGCAGATGCCGTGCAGCTGGCCATGAGCACCGTCCAGTGATCTGTGGAAAAGAACAACAACAATTTTAAGAGTCACTTCTATTTTAATAAACATTTAGTTTAGCTCGGACTATTAAAAAAATACATTAAAACCATATCAAGCTGGCACCAATTATACACATGTAAAGATTGCCACTGACAATGGAGACAACATTTTTGCTTATTTTGTGTCCTGCTCTTAAAAGGAGAAGATGCAGACAGACTGCAGCTGACAAATTCCACCTGTGTGTGAAACTCATGCCAGGCACGTTGTTGTCTGGTGTCGATGCAGCTGCTTGGACGTGCAACCAAAAAACGCATCCTTGTTTGAGTCTAGTAAAGCTTTAGAGGAAGCATTAAGAACTATACTATATGGGTTTGAAAGCTGATTCATGTTTGGCTGATGCTCGCAATACCATGAAAAGACATCAAAGAAACAAATCAGTTTCAGAATAGTCCAATTTTAGAGACCTCAAATACTACGTTATTGCATTGACAAAATCACTTTCAAGTGATTATTACATGGCCAGTTGCCCAGGCACATTAATGGCTACATTAATAGCGGATGTCTACTACTACTAGGTTTTTAAATGTCTGAATGAATGTCACTATCTGCCCTTGATTTACTTTTGCCCTCACTCTTATTTTAAAAGACCAATTGCCACTATCCAGCATGTTTGCTTGGTCATGTTCCTCTTGTGGCCGTCTATGATAACATTCAGCTGCTCCTTCAGTTAGTCCCTCCACTGTCTCAAGAACATAGTACTGCTGCAAGGTGAAGGGCCACTCTAACCAGAACCTGCAACATGTGGATGCAGAGATCACCAAGCCGAGACTTAACAAGAACTACTGTCACCAGCTGCTGTTCGTGACGGTTCCTCCTGTGTTCCCCTCTTTCCGTTTCTCACTTTGTGTGTGATTTTGAACCTGTTCACTCTTTTAGATTTCTTCCTGTTATATTTTGAAGATAACTTCCCTCCTTTCCCGCCGTTCTTCTTCCCACTCCTGTTAACGTCTGATTAAGTTCATCTGTTCCTTACATCCTTTAAATCTGTGTCTATTCCTTCAATCTCTGTCAGGTCATCTTATTTGCGTATTTGATATGCTTTTGTCCCCCTTGCCACCACTGAGCAATGCTTTGGGTATTTTCACATGGATAAATAAAAACCCCTAATTGAGTCCCTTAAAATTAAACTTGGTTTTCAGTCAGTGTTCTCTCAACTACTGCCAACATTTTTGCTGTAATGAAAACTGCAATACTTGAATTTAAAAGTACCCTACCTGTTTACTGAATGGTTTCTTCTGGCCAGTAGCAGTGAAGCTCATGTTTTTGCACAGGACAAGTGTTCCTTCTGTCGCATGTTTGTTTTTGAAGAATTGTGTAGTTAAATCACTGTATTTACCTCTTGGAAAAAAAATGGTATGCTTCTAATTTATAATTACGTTACTTGATTGATGATTTGCATTGATATAGAAAAGGATAAAATATCTGAACCTGGATGGAGCAATGGAGACTGATAGCGGTTTTATCTGGCATCAGGAAGTGTGGCTGCTTTTATGGACCCTTTGACTTAGAGGATTTGTCTCCTTATCTTAAACTGATAAAAGTATTCTGAGACCTGTGGCAATGCTCTCAATTCCTGGTTTGTTCCGGTAATGAGTGACTCTCTAACTTGTGTGCTTCTAAATGCGTTTAGATGTTTCCCTGTATGTGTGTTTGTGCGCACAAATACCTAGGTCTCTACATCTGTATATGGGTTTCTGTGTCTTTGTGGCTGTGCATGTTTGGCTCCATATCTGTGTGTGTTTATATTATGTTCGTGTGGGTGTAAACCAGACTGCCTGGTTTGCGTCTACAGAGGCCTGGAGTAAATAAATCTGAGGCCTGAGAATAAGTGAGAGGGCATGACAGCAGCATGGTGAGCTTTATCAATCACTAATGCATTCCTCTGCTCAGCATCACTGCTTGGACAAATGCTATCAGGATCTGACCACACGTCAGCCCTCATCTACTCCATTTAATTGTTTCCTTCACCTGCCTGAAGCAGTGATTGCCAAGAAAACTGTGAAATCAGTCACACACAGTCCAACTCAGCATTCTGGACTGAGAATTAATTGATATCAGATATCAACACACTGACGAGTGCCGTTGGTCTTGGGTCTGGGGACTTTTAGCAGACAAATGAGGTTTTTTTTGGTGGACACTCTGGGAAATTAAGAATGGAGTGATTTTAAATATTTTATAGTCAAACTGACAGGGATGGAGAGAAAAAAAAGTTGCCGTTTTTATCTTAATCTGAGTAATTTTTAATTTTGGTATTTTTAAACTGAAAGCCAATCAGTTTTCATGGCTATTGTGTCTGCTGGTATTTGGGAGTGCTGATCAGAATAAGAAAATTCTGGAGTGGAATTTTTAAGGTTTGGGCAAAATGTACTGTACGTAAAATCACACCAGATAAACCAAGTGTGCTTGGTTCTATGCTTAATATTTCTGGCTAGTGATAATGCCTTTAGGTGAGTAACATAATTTATTTACAAGAAAACAGACATGAGAGATCTGATACATTTATATTGTGAATGATTCGACTTAAGGCCCAAGCAAAGAAAGCAGGGAACTATTTAGGAATGATGACTACATCCATCTTTTCCTATAAAGTGGGGAGAGTTTAATCTATTCCAAAATCTTTCATCAATACAAGCAAACTTCCCAGAATCAGATCATAGCCAGTGCTAAGCTGCAGCTTTGATTCTAAAAACAGTCCAATTTTTAGAGGTCAAAGGTCCCAATTACTGTAGCTTTGTTCCTTTATCACCAAGTTACATTCCATGTGATTCACTAGGGAAAAAACTAGAAAAAACATTTTTACCAAAAACTAAACACAGATTCATTACTATCTGATTAAAGTAGGCTCAACTTTCATATCTCCACTGAAAACCATACATATATACACTACAACACGGCACTCTTTGAACTCATTAACAAAATGTGTTTGTGGTGTGTGCTCCAGCTACAGAACTGCAAGAGGATACGTGGTTTTATGAGTGTAAAACTGTAAACCTTTTAACATGGAGGCGTTCTGCTTCCTTGGTTGTTTCATCCAGACTGATCTCGAGCCAACAGATGCCTTCAATTTTTCTTGCTTTGGGATGAGGGTTCAGCTAAAAAGAACTCAAAGGATCAGCAGTGTGTTTCTGCAAGAGTTCCTCACTGGCGTCACAGCCGTTAAATAATGTCAGATGAAGCATAGCGGTGCATAGGTCTGATTGGTTTCCTGATCTTTGGCTTCAGCAGGTGAGGAAATTGATAAAACGTGCCATGGGGGAAAAATAGCTCGACACCAACGCAACAGAGACTATTGGGGGGGGAATTAGGCCAGGGTGTTTAATATGCAAGTCTGCAAGGCAAAATGAAGGACTATTGTCTAATCACACCATCTGCCCTTCCTGAAAAGCAGTGGGTAAAAGATTGCACAGGGGTCAGTGGGCCCTACGGGTGTTAATGTTAATGTTGACCATCAGTAAAAAGTAGTCTGCCTAAACTGTTTGTTTTTTTAATCTATGTAATTGTAAGACTCTTAAAAGATTAACACTCAAAAAGTTTACAACTACTACATATTATAAAACAAAAGGCTGTTATCATGAGTTTAAGTTTTAAATTTCCTTTGGTATAGCTATGAAAGTGCTGAACCAGACGCATTTAATGAGATCTCACCACTTTTATGATGATATAGGTACATTTTGCAGAACTTTGACACAGAGTGGCTCTTTGCATGGACAGAAATGCAGAAATGTCAGTTATGCTTGACTGTTAACACTGGTTAGCAACATATACACATATGTATATATATATATATATATATATACATATATTGGTGATTTGCATATTTGCACTGCCAAAAAGCCTTTTGCATAATTTTTCTTGTAACTGCTTTGATCCTTTGACTTCTCATACTGATTTAAAAAAATATTTTTAATAAAAAAAAAAGAAAAAAAAAAAAAGAGGTAGGATTACAGCTGTATTTAAAAATCGAACAACAAACTCCACTGACTCCTCTCTCACTGCTATGTCCACTATAGCTCAGGGAGAAGTTGCTGTCCCAAATGGAGCAGTTTAAGTATCTTGGTGTCTGGTTCACAACTGAGGGGAGAGTGGAGCAGGACACCAACAGACAGGTACTGCATCTGCATCACCTGTCTGTTGTGGTAAAGCCAAGCATGAAAGCAAAGCTGTTGATTTAACAGTCGATCTATGTCATTATCCTCACCTGTAGTCACAGGCTTTGGGTAGCTGGCAAAGGAATAATAGTGAGATTATAAGCAACAGAAATGAGTTTCCTCTGAAAATTGGCTGGGGTCACCCTAAAAAACAAAAATGGGACCTTTGTTACTTGGGAGGAGCTCATAGGTAGAACTGCTACTCCCAAGTGTCGAAAGAAGCCATTTTTGAGGTGGTTTGGACATTTGACCATGGCAGGCCCAGGACATGGTGGAGAGATTACATCTCTCGAATCGTTTGAGAATGCCTTGGTTTCCTACCAGAAAAGCTGGAGAAGGTGGCAGCGAAAAGAGACGCCTGGGCATCTCTACTTAGATTGGTACCCATCCAACCCAGACCCATAAATAACCCACGATTGTAGGTTATTTATCACTAAGAATACCCATTCCTTAAAAAAAAGTCCATTTCAATTTGATCTGGTGACAAATTTAAATGACTCTCACATCTCTATTTGCAGACAATCAGACAGTTAACACTAGTGCACACTAATGTTTTACCAAGTGTCTATGTCATGCAATTTAAAGAGCTATACAAGCCATCACATCAGAAATAAACAGTAACACAGAGCACTGAGGAAGAAAAATAAATATGTTAATATAGTCATTTCACAGCTCTGTGTGCTTGTCATGATCAAATGCCCAAACCAACAATTTTCTGCAACTTTACCGTTTAAACATATTTGCAACCACAGTATTGCATTCTATTGTTTTATTTTCGTAATATTTCATACATCTTCATCTCCTGTTCTTTTGATTATGTTTCTGATCGGATTAGGTGTCTCTTAAACTGAATTTAGATTGCGTGCAGAAGAAGAGTCAAATGACATGTGAAAATCCCTTTTTAAGTGGGCATGCACAGAAGCTGAAACAGAGAGCCTACATTAACAAAGACAGTTGATAACCACCACTGTTGTACCAATTCTCTCTGACCGTGGTTTTAGGTTTTGTAATAAAGCACAGTGGTTCTCAAACTGTGGTACACGTACCACTAGTGGTACTTGGGCTCTCTCTGGTGGTACGCGGGAAATCTCCAATGTTTTTTAAGATTCAATAATATACCATTGTGGAGGTATGCAAAGACGACACGAGATTTCCCCGGGCTCTTCTAGGAGCCAGACTCAACCAGAAAACATCTCCCCTAGCGCGAGTCCTCCATGAAGAGCAGCCTTTCCTTATCGCCAGCGGTCGCAGCCGCTACAGAGCACCGGCGAGCTTGTTTCTCCGGGCCTTAAAACTGCAAAGGCAGCAAGGTGCTGTCACGCTGATGGTAAAAACACAGCCCTTTTACGCAATGCCGCCATGCCGCAATCCACTTCTTCTGCGAGTGGGCGGTAATCCTTCGTGGCCAGCAGCGGGGAGTTGGCGAGGCCAGCTCGCACCGGCATCTGTCAGAGGAAGATGTGAGTGAAGAGGAATCAGCTGTCATCCGTTCCTAGCAAGGACAACATGCTCTACATTCACTCGAGAGCAGTACCATCACCCAGGCCAGAGAGAGAGAGAGGAGTTTCTCGGCCCGCTCTGCATCGGAGAGGGAGTGGCACTGCAGCAGCAGCACCTTGACAGCGGTTTATTTCCCCTGGGTGGGAGGATCCTGGAGGAGGGTCATCACAGGGCGGGTGGACAGTGGATCCAGCGAGGCCACCACATAAACTTATTTGCATGGTATTTAATGCCAGCATTCGTGGAGAGCAAACTGAGCTTCGGTGTGCACGAATCACGAAGGAGGGTCGTGAAGCCAAAAATCCGGCAGCTTAACCGCCACAGCAAAAATTCAAACGTACAGCTCTGCTATCACTTCCGACATAAATGAAGACAGAAAACTAAACAGCAGTGGCGTTTGTAGGGTTGCTGAAGTTTGGCTAGCTGGTATATAATGATGTGCTGCGTGGTGGCTAGTAGGGCTGCCACAAACGATTATTTTGATAGTCGACTAGTCACCGATTATTTTTGCAATTAGTCGACTAATCAGATCATGCATCCATTGGATGTAAAACGTACAGCTTATTGCACCAGCACGCATCTGCTCTTATATAACTATCATTAGCTTACAGCTGGTATGTTTAAGGTATGTGCTAACTAAAAATAAAGGCAAGATGATAGTTTATTAAATTTTATTGAAATTTGCAGATTGTTTCAGTGAAGTTTAATAAACTCCTTGCTATCTAAAATATAACGAGACACCGGAGTATATTCTTGAGCATCTCACACTTCTGATAATCAGTTGTCTTCTTGACGTTTATTCAGCTGTGTAAAAACTATAACTTTAATCTCAGCCAAACCGATTTACTCAGGAATAAATAAAATACAAAAAAAAAGGCAAACAATAAAAATTTTAAGTTATCTAAGTGACTTATATATGTTTAACCTGAGTAGCAAAAGACGGCGGTGGGTTTAAAAACGATTTGCCGGGAGTCCGGTGTTCACACCGGCTCTAGTGAGCTTTGCCCCCGGCTAGCTATCAAGCTAGTGGGTAACAGACGTCGGAGCGCTTTTAAAAATATGTGTTGTCTTGATAAACTGAGCAGATATTTGAGGTTTACACAGCTACATTCTCGCCTGAAAATATCTTAAACGTTTATTTTGTGACCCAGAAAGAATAATAAGAGTAATATTAAAACTAACTAGCTGCTGCCATTGTTGGAAACTGAGCTGGGCTGCGCTGGGACACAGCTTCTTCTTCGGGGTTTAACGGCAGCTGGCATCCTTGTACATGCAGTGCTGCCATCTTCTGTTTCAGTCCGTTATTACACTCTTAAATCCTGCTACTTATTCCTGTGTCTTTTGTGATCTTACAAAGCGTCAAACAACACGTCGACTATTAAATCAGTCGTGACTAGTTGACTAATCGTGGCAGCCCTAGTGGCTAGCTTCACCGCTATGGTTAGCATAATATAAACACAGTGAAGCTGGAGGATGAACTCTAACTTTTTTCCACTTAATAAAAGTTAACATGAGGGTTCCCGAAGGTTAGGGACAAATGCAATCGCATGGCAGGATGATGTAAACGGACCAAACTTCAGTCTGGAAAACAACTGCAATATAAGGTTAGTCATTAATATACTGCTGCATGGGTGTAGTTACATCATAAGGTTTTAAAAACTGAGCTTTAAAATGAATAGTGATAATAAAAACCGAGAGAGGCCGACAGTGATCACTGCCTTTTTTAGGGGCTTGTTCAGATTATATAAAAAAAAGATACAAAGCATTAAAACATGTTAAAAACACAACAGCCTTAATAAACGCAGAGTAGTTTGGACCTGGAAAAAGGTTTCATCAGGTCATCACTTAAAGATCGGATATCTCACCTGCTGTGAATCTTTTAATGCAGTACAGTTGTTATTATTATCACTTGTCACATCCTGTTTATGACAGTTAAAATAAATAACATTCATATAAGAAATAAAATTGTCTCGTGTAAACTGTATGTGGCGTTAAACAGGTCTATACTTCTGTACTTCAATGTTGGTCATAACGTGGTACTTCACGAGCCATATTTTTTATGAGGTGGTACTCACTGCGAACAGTTTGAGAACCCCTGATATAGCAAATACAAAGAAATTCTGGCTATGTTGAACAAATTGTTTTAACCTTTGCTGAAATTGGCACTGGCCCCTCTATCCAGAAGCAGTTTGGCCAGGTCATAGTTGGCCACGCTGACAGCACACATAAGTGGAGTCCATTCAAATCCAAGCCTGGTCTCCACATCCACACCTGTCCACAAAAAGCCACAGCAAGCAAGACAATCAAAATAAATTATTTTATATGGATTAATAGCAACGTTAAACAAAAAATCATACATAATTGAAGAATTGTTAGAGCATTAATGCATTATTTAGAGACAACTATAATGTGTGATACAAAAAAAATGAAGTGCTTGCCATTGTCCAACAGCTGTTTAACAGTGTCTGTGTCTCCGTTACTGATAGCTTTTTTCAAAGCTGACACACTATCTTCTCCTTGTTGTTGAACAGCATCCAGCTCCTGTAAAAATATGGAACAACCATAATCAATAAAAACTGATTCCTTCATATAAAAAAATGTTAGTGCCTCCAAAAGAGTTTGTGGCCTTGCACCAAAGGAAAATCAAAAAGAATATAGTAATGTGTATGTCTGTATATTGTTTTTTCCTTCCTTCATGTTTTAAAGTTAGGTTACAAAGTCTCTTCTGACTCATCGGGATAATCGTAATGCATAATCAATTCAGATGACCCGTTTTAAGCAATGAAAAATCTCAATTTATGTTAACGGCATTGTGTACATGTAAAAAAGTCATTATTAATAACAGTCTTTGCTTTACTCAATGTGTTTAGCTACTGTATTTATCTATTATAGAGAACTACTAGATATAAAGCTGTGATGCTCAATATTTCATTTTGACTTATTTAACTTTCATTTTTGTAACCTTATTTAGCCATTTTTGTATATTCTGCTTTCTTGGGCTACTCTACTTTATTTCAGCCATTTGTCTTCTAGAGATGGTACTTTTTTCAGCAACTGTAAGTGTATGTGAAAAGGCTCTGTAACACCTGTCACGTATGTCTGTGGGTGTCCTGTTGACTGCTGACACACAGTGTGTGTGAACCTCAAGTTTTATTATTTTTTAGCAAATGTAGCGATTTTTATATGGCTCAAAATGGTAAGTGCATCCATTTCCTGCTATTTTTTTAATCCATTTGACTAAAAACACTTACCCCTGTGTAACTTAAACCAGCTGGTAATTCGCATTTATCCTATATTTATGCATGTAGGAACCCTGCCCAAGTTACAGCCATGTTCATTTTTAAGCAGCCTCTGAACAGCAATTCAAGAACACCAAGGGTGAGAAAGAGCGGCAGTTGCACAAACTCCTGAAACTGAACTCTTAACAATAATTAAAGAAAACAGCAAATTGGTTTTCTTTGTATGTTAAATTAGCTTTCTACTACAGTAAATAAAAGAAATAAAAAACAAGAAGAAAGAAAGAACATATGAGGTTCGTTAAGTTAGCTCATGTTAGACACAGAGGTTGCAGCTGTTGCTAGTTAATGCTATCACTAGCAGCATAAAGGCAAATGAGAAAAGATGGAGGGCGCTGGTGTTGAGAACCTTAATGCAACCAGAGGTTTTATCCGAATAAGGCGAGATGTGCCACTCAGCTTCGCTGCCGTCGCTTTCTTCTCCAGCCGCAAAGGCATAATCCATGAAGTTCGCCATGATTTAGCGCAATAGCTCGCTAAGCATCGGTCAGACTGGACTCTACGGGTCACACTGGAGAGACGTTTGAGGCTGCGCACCATGGCGACCCGGTGTTGGGCGGAGTTTGACACCAAGCCAATTTAAAGAGTCCTGTTCTAGTTTAATAGGAAAATACAAATAACATAAATAGCAGTACAGTGTTTTCATAAAGTTACGCTGTACACGGTATTAAAATTGTGTCTTAAAACAGGAATTTTTGTTGTTGCTACAAGGCCTTGTTTTTGTCCTGTCTCCCGTCCTCATTTGTGACAAATGGCTTTTCCTCCCTGAGCCTGCTTCTGTCTGAGGTTTCCTGTTAAAACGGAGTTTTTCCTTTCCACTATCACCATGTGTTTGCGCCTACAGGTCATCCCATTGTTGGGATTTTCTCTGTATTATTATAGGGTCTTTATCTTACAATATAAAGAACTGTTATTGTCATTTGGTGCTGTATAAATAAATACAACTGAATTAAATTAAAACAGGTGTGAACCTCGGCTCTTTTATCTAATCTGCATGAAGGTAGAATTTATTGACAACAGCTGCAAGGGACAGTCATTGTCCAGAAGAGGTCACTCTTTCTTCAGTGCAAGTCAACACCGGTTGTAGCCAACTGCAAGCATCTAACAGTGCACCTCTCTGTATTTTTCCTCAGGTCCCCTTACTATCTTTTATATTTTCTATCCCGCTCTGGCTTACAAATCACACTGAAACAAGCTATAACTAAGCACCCTTTTTCTGATTTACTTACTTCTTTTCGTATTGAATTTTCACATTGCTCTTCCCCGTGGTCTTTCTCACACCCTGGTTTGTTGTTTTCAGTTATATGATTATGGCTCATGGACATCAATGCCAGCATCGTTTTCTGTACGGAGTTTTGGAGCAGTGTTTCTACTTGAAACATGAAACGAATCCTTCACTTTCGAACAATTCTTTGCTTCTTTGTTCCAAACACAAACTCCACTAATATTTTCTCCCCTTTAAACCAGATTACCTGTCAGCACGGCTATTTCAACAAGTGATCTAATACCACACTTTATCTCTGTTCCCTTCAGGAATGTCTAGGTTTTAACCCTCCCTAAAGTGAAACGGTGCTTAACCTTTTTTTAAAGAAAAAAGTTCGTCGAAATATGTAGGAACTGTACCAGCTATTAAATAAAATGCCACAGCTTGACTATCAGAGGCAGCTTGGTAGACCTGCAGCAGCAGGACTAACCTGACTGTAAAACCTGTTCATTCGGCGGTTTTTATTATGTTGTTTATGCTTCAACAAGACGTTTCAATGTTAGGTTTTCACGTTAAAACCCTAACTGTTTGTTATTTCTACTCTTCTTTTCTCTCCAAATTACCTTTTAACTGAGTGTAATTGAAGTCAGGATAATTCACATTTTGTGAGTTCTGCACTCCGGTCACCTCCCACATCTTTTCTGATCAACTAACTTGTGCCTCTTGAGTTTGGTGCCACAATATTACCCTGAAGCCAGTCGGCGTGGAAATGACGTTTCGGTTGTTGGCGAGCCCATAAAGGATAGACTGTCCTCTCCCTGTCACAGAGTGAGAGGGAGATAAAAGAGAGAGAGTGAGTGAAAGGAAGGTAGTCGAAGCGGACTGTGACTTGCAGCAGAAAATAAAACTAGGAAAACGCACAAGAAGACATTGAGTTTTAGCAAGTGGAGGAATAATAATAAAAGCGCGCAAAGTGACAGAAGAGGTACAGTTTTTTTGTTTTTTTTCCACCCTTTTGGGACACCAAGATGACTGCATAGTGACGATACATTCAGAGCAGATACGAAGTGGAGAGTAAAGCGGACGAGCATCCCCTCGGAGCCACGCGGGGGACACTCAGGTGCAGGGAACTCAAACTGGCGGCGCTCTTAGAATGCAGAAGTCACCAGTAGAAGATGCGAACTTCTTCTCCAAATTTTTCTTCTGGTAAGAAATGTTTGGTGTACAGCCTTGGCTCCAGGTCCAGGGCCAGGTGCACACGCAGCTTGTCTGTTGTAACGTGAAATTAAAGTTATACGGTGTAAAGTAAATAAAGAAATGTCAGAAGGCAATTACTGCAGGGTTCTATTCAGTTGGTAAGTGAGACGCGTTTTTCTTCACACATCTGCAGAAATCACGTGCGTAAAATACAGAGTTGTGCTCCGATGTAGTATGTTCTAGAAAGCGTTGGCAGTTGCACTTAAGCTACTGATGATTTAAAATTTGTGTAACGTGCTAGGAATTGTCATAATTCACTTTTTTGTATGGATTAAATGGTTCTTTCGTTGTTAATATTGTAGCCTAATAAAGTGGCGCCGAAGCCCCACTTACTCCAATTAGAGATCCCAAACAGACAAATAATCCTAAAACCTACATGGTGTATCTGGACGAGACACCCTGTGATTCATTCACAGATACTAGCAAATATTTCTCTCAGTACTCTGTCATTAGTCTGACTATGAAACCAAAGGCTTATCATCTAACCACGAAGAAACAATTATATTTCCATGTAATTTAAAAAGATTAATTACAAGTGTGTGTGTGTGTGTGTGTGTGTGTGTGTGTGTGTGTGTGTGTGTGTGTGTGTGCAGGTGGGTAACACCACTGTTAAGGAAGGGCTTCAGAAAGAAGTTGGATCTGTCAGATGTGTACAAGGCTCCCTCCTTTGATCTGGCAGACAACCTCTCTGAGAGACTTGAAAGGTTTGTACATCCTGGCCGAGTAATTGTGCATTATTAGAACAATTAAACACTTTTTTTTTTTAGTCTTTCCTTACAAGATTAGTAATAACAAAATTAATAATGATCTCCCCTTTAAACTCACTGAGTTGAAGCCTGTTTTTGGGGAACTGGTTGTAAGGTATTCTCTGAAACTAATAAAATCATTAACTGAACTTCATCCAGACTTTATTAAAACATGTAGAGAAAATGTCTAGGTATGTGCTGATTGTAGCATGCACAGTAACGAAATCCAGGTAAGTGGAACTTGTAGACATTCTGAAACCTAGAAATATGCGGCTTTGATGTTTTTCACGCATGTTCTTTACTCATGTTTACAGTAGCAGGGTATGAGTCCTTTCTTTTTTCACAATAAGGGCTGGCATTTAAACAAGGCTTGACATAAAGCAAACCTGTGTGTGCCAACAAACAGCCAGACCAAAGATGATGGACAGACTTGACCCTCTTTTTTTGCATCTGTCTTGCACTCTCTCTGATTTATTTCTGTTTCTCTCTTTGTCTGTTTCTATCTTTGTCTTACATTTATTTTGTTCAATAAAAAGTTGGATAATGATTGCAATTTTTTATAATAAATTAATTTAAATGTATCCTGTTAAGCCCAATGCTAGCAGCACAAGGGCTTTCTGAATTTTTCGTTTTTGTTATTTTGTTACTTTCTTCCTTTGATCCCTTTTTAATCTTTTCCCGTTCTTGCAGATATAAGCTGGTGGCACATCTTTGACAAGTCATTTCCCAAAAGTTAAATCCCAAAAGTTAAATACTCTTATGTTTTTTAAACCTTGCCTAAAAACCACAGCAGTGTTTCATGTAGTCTTGCCTCTTTGTGGGGCTGTCGTCACGCTAAATGTGGCCAAAAGGCTGGTCAGTGTACACGGGTTTTATAAAGTCGACCTTTAGAAAGGGCCCAGTCCCACCAGGGTGATAAATGAGCAGTGGTGGGTGATTTTGCTTTCATTATTCTGATCAGGCAAACAGTGAGGACTTCTGGGAACATGAACTTTACCTTCCATTAAAGCATGCTGTGTGCCGTCAGCCTCTTTTATCACCCCCAATTCAACTCAAGTCTTTGAGCTTTCTTGGCATGACAGTTAATATCTAGCAGGAGCTGGAATGAAGTCTGGTAAAGACAACACATACACGCACGCGAATCTGCGTTTTTAATTACATTTTAATCATTTTAAATGTTGATATCATAAACATAGTGATGTTTTTATTTTAGATATATCTATGTTGCAGTAAATAAATAACATACTAGGTAAGAAGATTGCTATCAAAGCAAATCTAGAAATCTATAATGATTTGGCCTCTGCAGACAACAGACAATATTTTGAAGCTTTTATTGAAACCATCTGAACCAAGACTTTCTGTTTGGTATATATGTATACATTAGAAACAAGCTAGTAAAATTTTAGAGTTTAAGAATGCATTGTGGCAAATGAAGCTCTTCTTTTACACTCCATACGGAGCATGAAACCAAAGCCTGCAGAACCTTGATTATTCAGTGGCACTCAGACTGCAAGCAGACAGCAACCAGAAGCTAGGAAGCGTTCAGTTTCAAAATCTTGTCACGTCTATCTTATCCATATTGTCTGTACACAGCAGTACAGTGGTTAGCACTTTTGATTCACTACTGTATCTGCGGAGTTTGCACATGCTCCCTGTGCCTGCAGGAATATTATAGGTTAATCCTGTGATAGACTGGTGATCTGTACAGGGTGTACAGTGAATTTCACCTTATGACAGCTGGGATATCCCCATCCCTTCCACCCCCATCCCCACAGTTTTCCTGTTTGTGGCCCAGAGTTGTATATCTCTGCTTGGCAGTCAATAGGTAACACATGGCCACCTAGACATTTTGCATGACTCACTGAAATTGAAAATGCAAGGATCTCTCCCTGTACAAATTGAGACTAATTCTATATGAAAGGTAAATCTTCAATCCCCTTATGTTTTTTGTAATCACTTTCTTCCTCAATTGTCCCCCCCCCCCCCACACACACACACACACATACACTTACTGCTGCTGGTTGGCCACATCACTGCAGCTATAAATTTCCCCTCACAGAACAATGCAGCTACTCTCTAAAGCTGTACTTGCCTGCCAGGCAGTTGTGGGAAATTAATAGAGCTATAACAAAGTTACACTAAGTAATTCCTAACAATACTTGTAGAAGTTCCTAGAAAACTAGACTCAAATTCCCAACATCTAAAAGGTACAAAATTAATTCACAAAAATTATATTCCTAAATAAATGGCAACAGGTTTTTATTCTGTGAATTAATCACCAGCTGAAGTTGTGGAACAGACCATTAAACTCAGGAAAGCTGGTACACAGCCAAAGTAGTAGCAGACAGATAGAAGAGCCAGAGCCAAACCCTTCTGGTATTTGTCTGGTGTTGTGTGTTTCTCCCATTCTGCCTTCTTCACTGCATTTTAACTGTGTTACAATATAACTCTTTCCTCCCTGCAGAGAATGGGACAGGGAGGTGGTGTCAGCCACAGCCAAGAGAAAGCCAAAGCTGCTGAGAGCACTGGCCCGCTGCTTCTTTTGGCCTTTCGCCTGCTTTGGTGTCCTCCTCTACCTTGGGGTGAGTATTTCAGTCTGTCCTGCAGGAAGCACATCCAGCATCTCTAACTGGGAATTGTGATGCTCAGTCCCGCTTGCAGATTCAAACCCATCATTATTATAACTTGATCATGTTGGTTTTATCTTGTAGATAAAGCAGATTCAAATTTAGATTTTTTTTTAAACACTTACTGCAGAAAGCAAATAAAGTCCTGGTCACATGATCTCTGGCTTCTGAAAGCACGGATTGGGAAGAGAGAGCTGAGCGTAAAAGCGAAGCTCTCAATTTACCAGTCGATCTATGTCCCTACCCTCACCTATGGCCACGAGCTGTGGGTAGTGACCGAAAGAACGAGATCGCGGATACAAGCGGCGGAAGTGAGCTTCCTCCGAAGGGTGGCTGGCCTCTCCCTTAGAGATAGGGTGAGAAGTTTGGCCATCTGGGAGGGGCTCAGAGTAGAGCTGCTGCTCCTCCATATCGAAAGGAGCCAGTCGAGGTGGTTTGGGCATCTGACAAGGATGCCTCCTGGGCGCCTCCTGAGTGAGGTGTTCCGGGCATGTCCCACCGGGAGGAGGCTCCGGGGCAGACCCAGGACATGCTGGAGAATTTATATCTCTCGGCTGGCCTGGGAACGCCTCGATGTTCCCCCGGATAAGCTAAAGGAAGTGGCTGGGGAGAGGGAGGTTTGGGCTTCTCTGCTTAGGCTGCTGCCCCCGCAACCCCGGATAAAGCAGAAGAAGATGGATGGATGGATTGGGATGTAAAACCTTCACCTGTCTTTCTGAGTTTTTAAATATGATAAAGGCTGGAGATTAGAAGGTGTTATTAACCTGTCTTTTTAGCAAATGTACCCATTAACATAAACAAAATTAATTCTTTAAACTTTGACTTCAAAATTTCATGTTCAAATGCAAAAATAATTATTGTTACACTGTTCTACAGCTCAGTCGAACATCATTATGGTAGGACGAGGAGGGGGCAGCTACATTAGTTATGAAAGACATCAGATTATAATTAAGTAGAACCCCTAGTGCTCATTTGATTTTTGACTTCAGTTAACTCTTTTCTGATAATTTTGTGGTCTTAATCACTAGTTTCAAGTGCTATTGAGTACCATATGAAATTCAGTTATAGCTGCATGTAGAGTCACAAAGGACGATAAAGCAAGAACTGACATTGCCATATGAGCACACATTGCACATTGGTCACATCCACCCATTGATTGTGCTTTCAAAACACCAGTATGGTGATGACTATAACGCTCAGCTAGAGTCTTTAAGTCAGGACATAAATAACCATTTCTCTATATGACCAAGTAGAGTTGTGTGTGAGAATGCAACCCAGTTAGACTGAACATTAAACAGTCTTTATCCATCCTGTTGAATTACACCCATGTTAAAATAGCAGGTAAATGTTCTTTAATGTAATTATTGTGTTACACCTACTGCATACTCGACCTGGTTCGACTGCATGCCTGGGTGTAATTATGTAGCAGTTCGTTAATGCTGTACCTGCATGTGTGTGTGGTACCTGTTAACTATGGTGTCCTGCTGGCACACCCCAATAAAGCTATTGTGCAATGACGCACAAACATCACAAGCATGTCACACCATGGTGTCACAAACCAGCTCACTGTCCCAGGCTTATGGGAAGCTCCAGACAGCAGCCATTGTGTAAGTTAGTGCAGTTGTTGCTGGTTGTCAAGATGGCAAGAATGCCTGGTGGATTTTGAGGAGACACTAGGTAAACAGAGAGGCTCCGAAAACACATTGAAGTGGAAGCCAGCATAGTTTTCTGGTCGTTTAAGGCTATTAGATTTCTGGCAGAAAAATGTTTATCTGGACATGCTTGGAATCTTGGCTAATGATCCTGGCTGATTCCAGATCCAGACGTGAATTTGCTATTATGTAACTGCATTTTCTTTTTTTTTTTTAAGGTGACATTTTCTTTTAGTTTTAGTGTTTGTTTGTTTGTTTGTTTTTACTTTATGTCATGTTCTCAACATTAAAAATTATTGGAATATGCACTTTCCTAAAATACCCATATTTGAAATGGCAGTTGATACTGAAACTGATCAATTTTTCTTTGTATTTGCATTTATTTATTCCCACATTCATACCAGAATAACAAAGAAGTCCTCATTATTAAAATGTACTTAGGAGTATATTGCTCATAAACTTACCATGCCTGTAACAGGGGTGATAAAATATACTTAACAATCTTCCAAGGGCACGAAGAAAGCTGATTCTCTAGTGATGAACTAACTACAACTACAAAACCATTGGTTATTCATTTTCATCATTTACTGTCCTCTCCAGCAGCTTTAGCAAGAATCATGATCTGAATGCACTATCATGCCAAATACATTTGCTTTGCCACGAGGAGGTGTTATTGTTTTCTCTTTATTGTCCCATGGTTTTTGTGCAGGAGGCTTCCAAGACAGTGCAACCTCAGATTTCAGGTCGCATCATTGCTTCCTTTGACCCGTTCCATGCTCCAGAGAGAAGTCAGGGACTCTACCTGTCCCTGGGCCTTTGCCTCCTCTTCACTGCCCGCTTCCTTCTGTTGCAGCCTGCCATCTTTGGCCTGCATCACCTTGGCATGCAGATCCGCATCGCACTTTTTAGCCTTATTTACAAGAAGGTAAGGGAAGAACATTATCTATGATTAGAAACTATTTTCCAACCTTTATAAACTTTTTAACTATTTCTAAACTGTATTTTTAACCTTGAACAATGATATTAAGATTTCAAAGATTTCAATGCATTTTTCATTTGCAACAAAACTAGAGTAAAACGTATAGCGTTTGTTCCTGAAGTGTTGTGTAGTGCAAGTGTAAATCCTTGCAGCCAGTAGCACTGAGCTGCTGATAACACCTGAATTGAATACTTGTTACTTTTAGTCACTGCTGTAACAATCTGCTATCAGAACAAAGCAACCCATCCGATAAGGCCTTTGCATTTCTTAGATTTTATGTTTTCCTAGTAATATTTTGAAGACCAGCTTCCACCTTGTTTGTCATGTATGACTGAGCTTTCCCAGAGAGGCACTTACTTGACTGTCCACAGGTTGCTGTGAGGGGCATGTCAGCCAGGTGTCAAAGCATGGCCGTGTGTCACAGACTTCCACTTTTTACTCGCTTTCTCTTTTTGTGTTCCAGCTGACCTCTGACCTTTGACATTTTCAGACCCTGAAGCTGTCCAGCAGAGTCTTGGATAAGATCAGCACTGGTCAGCTTGTTAGTTTGATGTCTGCAAATCTTAACAAGCTGGATGAGGTGAGAAACCTTGGACCTTTTTTTCAAGGGCAAAAGCTGATTGTTTGTCAGAATCAGCCAGAAGTTGTACTTTGTTTCGAAATTCTATTATTATCATTATTATTGACTTTCTTATGAAATAATACACAGGGCTTTAGCTTGGAAAACAACAATATAAAAAACCCCCACACATTTCAGAAAAATTTCAGATTCCCATACCAGATCAGCTGGGTCATGGGTTTACAACAACTGCCTCCGATGCTGATAGCAAATAGGTTGCTAGTGGAAACTGTGCTACTATTGGCTGAAGACAAAGGAGGAGGAATTAATGAAGCTGTGTTAGGAGACAGCGAAAGAGAAAGAAAGGTAGAAGTGTGGAGGTGAGAGTAGGGACTCTAAACATGCACTGTAACTGGAAGGTATGCAGGAGACCAGGTGGAAGGGAAGCAAAGGCAGGAGGAATGGAGGTGGATTCAAAATGTTCTGCTATGGTGTAGATAAGATGTGAAATGGATCTTGAAGGAAGAACTCCTGCGAAGATTGTGCCGCAGTGGTTAGCATTGTTGCCTCACAGCAAGAAGGTCCTGAGGGAACAAGTGAACATGTACTTCAAGGACGAGGGTAGGGTAACAAATAGGTGGACTATATTAGATGTAGAAGGTGTAATCCAAAAATGAAAGCGGACTGAAAGGTGATGGTAGTCTATAGAACAGGGGTGTCCAACTCCAGTCCTCGAGAGCTACTGTCCTGCAGCTTTTACATGCAACCCTACTCCAACACAGCTGAATCAAATGATTGGATTACCTCTTCAAGTTTGGCAAAGGCCTGATAACAAGTCATCCATGTGATTCAGGTGTGTCGGAACAAGGATGCATCTAAAAGCTGCAGGACAGTAGCTATTGAGGACTGGAGTTGGACACCCCTGCTGTACAATGACTTTGGAAATTGAAAAGAGAGAGGCACCGGCAAGAATTACATGGTGAAATGAAGAAAGAAGAAAGTGAAGAAGTGAAATGTAGAAAGAAGTGTACAGCTGTAGTGCTGGGAGAAACTGCCAAAAGGCTGTTTGGTGTCTAGAATAAGAAAGTGCAGGAAATTATTCAAAGGAAGATACTAGCAAAGAAAAACGTGGGATAGTTAGGGAGATGAAGAAAGTAGTCAGGAGTACTGGGGGGCTTGGCAAACAGCAAAAAGTGAAAGATGGGAGTGATTGACAGTGATTGAGCTGGAAAGGATGTGCAGCAGGATAGAATGATTAAGAATAGAAATATAAATGTACTAACAAGTGAAGAGAGTGTGCTGAGTAGATGGAAGGAGCACTGTGAGACGCTGATGAATAAAGAAAATGAGAGAGAAAGACAGATGGAGGACAGTTAGTGATTCAGGAAGTGCAGATGATTAGTGAGGGTGAAATGTAAAACTGTAAAGACATGAGTGAAAAGGTTCAGATGACATAACTGTGGAGGTGGTCTCCATTAGAGAGGGCATTGGACTGTTTAACACAATCTTGGAATGAGAGGATGCCTAAGGAATGGGGTGTACTGGTACTGAAGAACAAGGGTTATGTGTTGAGCTGTAACAACTATAGAGAGATAAGGCTGATAAGACATATTATGAAGATAAGAGAAAGAGTTGTTAAAGATAGATTACAGGGATGTTTGCTTTGAGAGTCTTGATGATTGGAGAAAGAGTTGCACTGTGTCTTTGTATATTTAGAGAAAGCATATGGTAGGGTGCTAAAAAAAAGGAGGGGCTGTGGTCCTGCATGAGCAAGACCAGAGAGGCAGAAAGGTTTGTGAAGTTGGTGCTAAAATTGTGATAGTGATGAGATGTGCGGTAGGAGTTACAGATAGGTTCAAAGTGGACGTAGTATTATATTTGTAACCATGCCGGATCCCTTTCTTGCTTCAGAGGTGATGACGAAATGACAGATGAAGTCACAACTGAGTGTCTATGGATTATGATGTTTGCAGTTGACATTGTTATCTGTAGTGAGAGTAGGGAACAGGTGGAAAAGAGCCTGGAGAGGTGGAGGTATGCTCTAGAGAGAAGAGGAATGGAATTCAGTTGAAGCAAGACAGAATACATGTGTGTGAATGACAAGAAGACAGGTGAAACTGTGAAGCTGTAAGGAGCAGAGGTAGCGAAGGTATATGAGTTTAAATACCTGGAGTCAGCCATCTAAAACAGTGAACATTGCACAAGAGAGATGAAGAAGAGGGTGCAGGGAGGGTGGAGTAGATGGAGACGAGTGTCAAGGGTGATGTGTGATACCAGTATAGCAGCAAGAGTGAAAGGTAAGGTTTACAAGATGGTAGTGAGACCTGCTATGATGTATGGTTTGGAGAGGATAGCACTAACAAAACGAAAACAAAATAACAGGAGGCAGAACTGGATTATCACTGGGAGAGACCAGGATGACCAGGTAACAGGTAAGTGATTATATCAGAGGGACAGCTCAGGTTAAGCATGTTGGAGACAAAGTTAGTGTTAGGCAGGATTGAGATTTTTTGGACATGTGCAGATGAGGGATGGTGGATATATTGGACAAAGAATGCTCATGATGGAGCAGCCCGGCTGGTGAAAAGGAGGAATACCTTAGAGAAGATTCATGGATGTAGTGAAGGAGAACATGCAGAGGGTTGGTGTGACAGAAGAGCGATAGGGTGAGATGGAGGCAGGAGGCAGATGATCTGCTGTGGTGTTCTCTGAAGGGAGGACCTGAAAGAAGAAGATAGTGTTTTAATTAGAACATCCTCACACAAATAAAAAAAATGTGCTAGAAACCAGTGGGGCATGAAAATTTTAAGTTAGTACAACTCTGTTGAAAAGTGAATGAAATGTGAGATTATTCATAGAAATAATACAGTAGATTTCCATTCAGAAGAAGATGGGAGGAGTTGTCTCTGCCAGGATAAGGGGAACAAGAATTCACATCGTCACTGACTTCAGTAAATGTGTTTTATTAGGCAACACTAACTGTGTTATCCATACAGAGGACAAATGAACAGTGCATTACTATATACAGTGTAGTGTTAGTACATAAGCAAGTATTACCTGCGCATCAGTGTTGGAAACTCGTGATTATGTATGCATGTTTGTCTTGGCTCTCACTGAGGTGTTGAATGTGGAAACACTATGCAACCTGCGTTGGAACAATTATCACCTGGCTCGAATGTGGCTTGTGTAAAGGTGGTACAGTGGTACCTTGTGTAGTAGTTCTTACATGAGTGTGGAATAACAAGATGAAAGTTGCAGCTGAGTGGATGAAAGGACCCAAGTAAAGTGAGAGCTGAGATTAATAGATTAGATGGATTCAATGTTTTTAGGACTTGCCTTACATGTGAGAATCCGGTCCCATCAGAATGATTGGACATCAGGTGGTCTTGAACCTACCAGTTCCCTGTGTGATTTTGGATTGCACTGATGCGTGAATTACACCGCCAGTATTCCAGTGCCTTCATTTGTGTTGCCTCCTGCACACAGTATCTAGGAAGCTCCTTCACCAAAACCACTCTGAGTATTTCCAATATGAAAGTGTCTGAAATTGGCAAAGTCACTTGTGAAAATTGACTAGTTATTCCATATCCGCAGTGTTTATTGAGAACTGTGTATTCACTCCTTCAGTCAGCTTGGATTCAATTCAGTCATAAATTATTAACATTTTAATAATGCGCAATAAAGTCTTTCCAGGGAACCATCTAAAAGAATATATATCACAATGTAATATTGATTGTGCATGTGTACTGATTGAACCTTTATTTATGTATTTTTCAGTGGACCTCTTTCTCAAATACTATTTCACAACATTAAGCGATATGCTTTATTGTCCCGTAGTGTGGTCAACTTTCCTCTTTGTACAAAAACACTGTTTCTGTTTTTGCTAGCTTTCTGTTATTATGTTGATCCTAGTTATAGCCCTCAGTTAACCTGTCAGATACCATTTTTTCAAAGCAATGATTGTTTGGTAAACACACACACACACGCGCACGCGCCTGATCAATTGTAAAATAGCCCTTTTGTATCGTCACATTGTCATCTTACATGTACACTAATTTAATTTCTGTTTACTTTGTGTGTACAGAGTTTGGGTCTGGCACATTTTATATGGATCACCCCTCTGCAGTGTATATTGTGTGTGGGTCTGGTCTGGGAGCTGATTGAGGTGAACGGCTTCTGTGGCCTTGCAGCACTGACTCTGATGGGCATCGTCCAGGCCTGGCTCTCCACCAAGATGGCACCTCATCGGTAGTAAAGCACAACCAGACACACTTTTAGTATTGGACATCTACCCTATTACATATCAATATACACTTGTATTTGTGTCTTCTGTCTTGCAATGTGTGTTTTTCTCTCTAAATATTAAAAATATTAGTTTCACTTTGTAGCAGTAGAGCTGTGTGCCACAAAAGCAGGCATGCTAGCGTTCTTGAACAAGTCACAGTTCAATTTATGGTAAATGGACTGGTTCTTATACAGTGCTTTTCTACTCTGAGTACTCAAAGTACTTTACATTACTTGCCTCATTCACATTAGTATTTGTTCTACCTAAGTGCTATCTGTCTAACATTAGCACACATGTATATTCTGATGGCTGCATCAGAGAGCAGCGTGGGGTTGGTATCTTGCCCAAGCTGAGGATCAGACTAGCATCCCTTAGATTAATAGATGACCTGTTCTACCTCCTGAACTACAGCCACTCTACTCTCCAGATATTTTATCTCTGGTAGTTTGTAACAAGTACTGCAGTAATATTAATCAGTGGGCAACACATTGGTGCTGTGGGTAGCATTGTTGCCTGACAGCTTAAGGTAAGAAGGTCCTGGAGTAAAATCTGGCATTTCCGCCCCACGTCTGTGTGGGTTCTCTCCCATGTAGTGGGGCTTCCTCCTACAGTCCAAGTTATACCCTGCCTCTCACTCCAGCCACCCTGAATTTAGTAAGTGGAACAAATTGGATAGATGGAATCTTAATCACCTCCCACTATAAAGAGTCTCATCCTACAAATGAACTTCAACTCCATCAACTTGGACAGTGGCTGGTAACTGTAGTCTGTGTTATGTTCCACAGACTTGGTAAGCTCAAAATAGCAATGCATGAATTAGTTCTTCACTTGCTGAATGTTCTGGTTTGAGTGGCTCTCCAGTTCGCTTTGGTTCTCAGAACAAGAACTACCCTCACTAGTTGTGGTCCAAGACAGTGAAGTTGGATATTCTCTTAAAGCCATAACGTAGCCTGCCTAGGGAGACTGCCAGTAGGGAAAATGAGGGACATGAGAATTGAGTAGCTGTTTATAGCTGGTTAGCAGTGAATAAAACTTTTATACTCTCAGTAGTTTTCCAAATGTGAACACTAACACTGTCAAGAAACAACAAAAATGGCACAGGTCCATATATAAACAGAAACTTGAGAATGTTCATGCATGCATAGGTGGATCCTCTGATGCTCCTTGCTATAAAATTGTGTTGGTGTTCTGGTAAAACTTTCTCCTTTGAACAGGGCGAACAGAGCGCCTATGACTAGCCGCCGCCTAGCTCTCACCACAGAGATTATAGAGAACATTCACTCTGTGAAGGCGTACGGCTGGGAGGAAGTGATGGAAAATATCATCAAGAACATCAGGCAGTAAGACA
>NW_005187702.1:62712-64078 GCF_000239375.1 Pundamilia nyererei | reverse complement strand
TAAGTTAAATGCATTTTATAATTTAAATGTATTTTTTTCTCTTCAGGATTTCCTGATGAAGGAAGAATACAGTGGACTGGAGTATAACCTCACCACCTCAGAACTGGAGTTGGTCAATGTGTCCGCATCCTGGGATGAGGTCTGTTTACGTCCATTTGTTGAGCCTAAAAGAAAGTGAATGCTTCTGCTACTTACTGCAAAGGCAGGATCAACACACTTGTCTGATGTGAGACATTTAACTGTAACATAATACACACAATCAGGAGTATCTGGATTATGGCATCATTGTCATCATGTTATATAAATAAATTGTATATTATGACATGCGCTCACCTGCCATTTCACCATTACTGGTTGCACATCCATGATTTGATCACAGCTCTGTTGCACTGAGGTCTGGTGACTGTGGAGGGAATTTGAGTTGAGTGAAGCCATGTTAAACTTCTGTTCAACAAACCAGTTATTCTTTACCCTTGAAAAGAAGTTGGAATAAAAGAAGATCAAAAACAAAATGGGCAAAAACCAGTTTGCTGTTTGCCAAATTGTCCTGTTAATGACAATAGCTCCAAGTACTAAAATATATGTCTATATGGGTTTGTCAGTTTATATCATTCTGGGGAAATTTTGGCCTACCCTCTTTTACAATATTGCCACAGTTCATTGAGATTTTGGACTCTGGCCTAGGCATAACATTTCAGGCATCGGACTGAGGTCTGGACTTTGGGTCATTGCGCCACCTTGAGTTTCAGCTATTCTTTTGTAGATTTGCTGCTATGCTTGGAACCATTGTGCTGTTGCATGGCCCAGTTTTCGCAGAGCTTTACCTGGACTGATCTACTGTTCTGACATTTGACTCTGCAACACTTCGGTATACAGAAGAGTTCACAGTCAACTCAATGACTGCAAGGGGCTCCGGTCTCATGGCTGCAAACTAAACCCAAATCAACCCCTTTCCCCTGTGCTAACACTTTCTGTGAATGTTTGTGCTGATATACTATTTTTGGTTTTCTCCACGCATTGCGCAAAACATTATGGCCAAATATCTCTACTTTGGTCCTGTATGTTCTCAGGACTTTGTTCCAATCTCATGGTTTGTTCAACACAACTTTGCAAACTGAAGCAGTGCTGTCGTGTTCTTCTCAGACATAAAAGGCGTTCTCCTTGAACCATCCCACAAAAGCAATATACAGTCATTTTCTAATTGCAAGGGTAATGCATTGAGTTTAATTAGGGAGCAAAGCAGCTGGTTACAGTAAAGAAGAAGAATTCCTTTTTAACAGAGATCTTTGGCAGAAACTGGCTCTGGGAGGCTGGTTGAGCTGAATGTATAAGTAAGATGATAAGTATAAAGAAGTTTTGGACAGAA
>NW_005187702.1:47823-60829 GCF_000239375.1 Pundamilia nyererei | reverse complement strand
CTGGAGTCTGACCGATATGTCTTTCTGCTTTTTGTCAATATATTGATGTTGGTAAATAATTTTAATTTAATGGACAATAAATGCAAATTAAAGAACTGTCATAATAGCTTAATATTGGCTCATAAATAATTACATGCAATAAATGCCAGTTTCCCTTGAGCAATGAAAGAAACATGATGACTCACTCCATATTCCTTGAGTTGAGAACACAGTTAGATGAAGAAGAATAAAGTGTGACCATGCTCTCCTGTTTCCTTCAGAGTTCCCTGCTCATGATGATTCTGGGAGAACTGGTGCCAACAGAGGGTAAAATTAGACACAGTGGTCGCATTTCCTTCTCACCCCAGACTTCTTGGATTATGCCAGGGATGATTCGTGACAACATCCTGTTTGGCCTGACCTATGATGAATACCGCTACAATTCTGTTATTCAGGCCTGCCAGCTGGAAGAGGTACCTTTATTCCTTTCATTCCTTTCATTCTCTTTCGCTGCTTTTTCTTTGTGTCTTTTGTTTTGCAAACATGGAATTATATTTGTCTTGTTCAGTCATGGTGGCTGTAGCTGTTCATGCAGAATACAGATAACCTGGTACTTATTGCAAAAAACCACAAAGTACATGTGCAGTTCATGCATTACTAGCAGTGCACCCAAGTGCCGGGTTTTCAGTTTTGTTGTGTTTTTTTAAAGCAGCAAGTTCATGGGTACAGCCTGGCCAGTGCTCTGCTAATGGCTTATTTAGTTAGTTACAAATGCACAGCTGTGGCAGTACAAATTACCAATGCTACGTGTGCTACTGCTGTCTTGGATAATTATATAATTAAATCAGAGTTGGTGGGGCTACTCTGGCTTTCCACCTTTAGAGGCCATTCCAGTAAAAAATTCCAACTGGGATTTAAAAAAATTCTGACTGGAGAGATCAAATGGAATGCCCACATGTTTATGGTAATTTGGTAAACGTAGCTTTTTCCTCTGTGTTTTGACACGTGAAATATGTTTGTAGCCACTGATAAGAAAAAAAAAATCTCCATTCTGGAAAACAAAGGTTTTGTCTTGGAGCACCTTTATCTCCTCTCTTAATGTCAGGCTGCGCATTGTGTTGTGGTTCTTTGTGTTCTGATTGGTTGGGATTTTTTGTAGTTAGGGTTATTTTGCCACCTGTTGCTTTGGCTCCTTTTTTCTTTTTTTGCAGTGTTTTTGTGTGCTTGTTTTCATGTGGGTGAAGATATTTTCAAAAACCTGCTCAAATAAATGTGTTTTTTTTTCTTTTTTTAAATTACAGCAGAAAATTTCTGTTTTAAAAATATTTATTTGTTTGGAATTAGCATAAGGGAGAGTTTCATTGTTTAGGCCACTGCCCGGAGGTCATGGCCATGGCTGAGTGGAAATGTAGATGGACTGAGAAGTCAGCAGTTTCACTTTTACATTCAGTTGTCTCTTTGGCATAACACAAGCACGGGTCTGTCTGTGGATCAAGTGACAAACGTTTGCAAAGTGAGGATATTGTCATGATAGTCCTGTCGTGACTACACCTTCAGGCTTGAAAACTTTGGACTCTTGCACTAAAACCTCTGCGTCAAGCTGCAGATCCAGCTATTGCCACATGTTTGAAGTTCATAGTGAAATTACAAGCAAACAAGTGGCCATAATGGGACTTCCTAAAAATGGCAGCCACACTGAAAGCTGACCAGAGGTGCATACTATTCAGAGCTTTCTCAGAATATGGATGATAATAGTTGTTGGCATGTAGCAACAATTTGACAGTGTCTTGATATTTTGATACTTTTTAACCACTAAGATAGCTTCTTACTGGTAAATAAGAAGAACTGACCAGACTGCTGTTCTCAGAGGAGAAGAAGTAAACTGTCAATGAACTCAGGTGACAAGATATCCCTCTTTATGTGGGACTGCACAGCATTTTTATTACTTGTCCCCCTTTTCCAAATCTTGAGACAATGTCCCTAATTTTTGGCTGATTCTGCTGAACATGCACATTTCTAAACTCTGGTTTTTACACAATGTATATCAAGTGAAGGCTTTTTAACCATAGTCAGGAGAAGATTATCTTGTCTAATGCCAAACCCATCAGGGAAAGTTACAAATTCCCAGAAATCACAAGCTTGTTTTGTCAAATGTGAAGGAGAGTACCATGTAAAAAGTGTAAAGTGTGCGTGTTAGTCCCCATAGGGAAATAGTTCCTCTGCATTTAACCCATTCACCCAGTGAAGCAGTGGGCAGCCACCAATGCAGCGCCCGGGGAGCAGTGTGTAGGGATACCTCAGGGGTACCTCAGGGTAGCCGTTCAGTGGAGTCGAACCCCCGACCTTCCGATCATGGGGCCACCACTCTACCTACTGAGCTATCCCTACCCTACCCATATACACAAGTATAAAGAAAATAAGGCACTATAAAAGTAAAACTGAACTGAAAATGGCAGTATATTCTGAGAAAATGGTTTGCTTGAGTAATTTGTCAGCTTCGCACAGGGAGGGAAGTGTGTGGTGTGAGGTGACATGTGTGTCGTCATTGGATTAAAATTGTTAGATATGGTGCCAATCTGCGCATACAGCCAAGCTAAACCCCCAGAACTCTTAATAGGAAGGAGATAAGCTAAGAAAAATGCAAAAAGAGAATATGGGAGTATAAACAAACAATTGCACGAGACCAAGAACAAATTTCAGACAACTTTTTTCCTTATTGTATTGAATCACCAATATATAAAAAGAAGCTTTCACCCGTACATGCTACATGACACTCTGATAACAGTTTATTTTTAAATTAAAATTAAAATTATGTGTTTGTCCACATTTAGTATGCTGAGATCTGTTCACCCTACTGTAAACAGATCACAAGCTGAGTCACTGAAAGTATGGCAGCATTACTGGATTGAAAATGTGACTACATACTAAAAAAATCTGTTTTCAGCAGAGTGAAATCTTTGCCTGCTTTTTTTTTTTTTAAGTCTTTTCTTAGTCAGTGATCTGATTCTCTCTGCTAAGCTGCCTGTGTGGAGCCACTGCAGGGCATCGCGATGGCTCAGGTTTCACCAGTCCACATTTACACCAATTATGTGTCCCACAAACACAAATACTTGCATACTTGCAAACTCTATGCTTGTCTCTAACTCTGACACATGTACTCTCTCATAAAGCCTCAGTGTTGAGTGATGGACCTCCAGCAGAATAATGTCTCCTCTGTTACTGTGGAAATCTCACATTATGTCACTGGGATGCAATACAAGCCTTTCAGCTCACAACAAGCTGGATGGACGAGCATTGGATCTGAGGCAGTGAGATTTTAAAAAACAAACAAAAAAACCCCACACACACACAACTTAGAAGTGTCAGTTTTTGAACATACATTACTCAAAGGTTTGGTGTGATTTTACTTTCTGATTTGTTGAATATATCCATGGCATCAGCTGGAAGGAACACCAGGTAGTAGAACACACAAAAATAACTTCCATCAAATTTCATTTTTCTGAAAGTTGTCTCAATGCAATGCCAGAAGTTAATAAAATAAGACCCTGATATGCTACTATACTATACTATACCTATACTACTCCATATGGAAACATTAACTGTCTTGGACCAGTGCAGAAGCAGCAGGACAGATCTGACCCTGAACAATAATTAAATGCACAAAGGCTGATGCTCCAGACACTGAAAACTGATTCCTTCTTTCACTGAAAAAGTCATTTCAAGCTGTGCTAAACTGATCAGTTAGACTTTTAGCGTGGCACATTAGCCTTGGCTGAAGCAATGTGCAAAATATAAACTACATAAAATAAAAAACTACAACTTTTACTGAAATCAGTCGAGAAGCTCATGCCGTGTGTGGGACCATCATATTTATTGACTGTGGAGTCACATCTCGTGGCTGATACACAATAGAAAAACTCTGCCTTTATTTTGTATTTGAGGAGATGTGTCAAATGTTTGATTTCTTCCCACTGTAAAGCCATTTTAGCTACAAGAGTTTTTTGATAGTCAAAGGTGAGGCTTTTTTCTCTTTCTAATTGTTGTTTTTTTTTTGTTCTGTTTTGTTATTGTTGTTACTATTTAACTGCTTTATTTTACAAAGCTGTTAAACAATTTGTTAACTTGGTCCTTTATACACTCCTATCCAGACAGAGGAAGCTATTTAAAAGGTAGGAAGTTTGATGATAAACTTGTGCTGTCACTTCATTCCTGTTGCTGTAACTGTTTCATAATCACTGGCTGCCATATGTCTACGTGACAGTGTTCATGTGCCATCTATGCTTTGTGCTTTTGTTTAGTTAGATTTTTGAAAATGCCCATGAGAGCATATAGACAGGATAACTTTGAAAATGAGCTATAATCACTTTGAGGACTGCATTTGTTCTTTTTTTCTTTATTCTTGGACATGTTTCATTGTTGCCCATTCATTCAGTGAGCAGGCATGAGGCCATCACTGCTCCATGAAATCAATGAGCTTCTTTATGAAGAAGATCGTCCACTTCATTTTCTGCCCTCTTTACAACAAGGGTGTCAAACAGTTTAACCGAGTGGATGGCATCAATGGCCAGACAGAAACATTTTTTCCACAGGCTTTCATTTCTTGTAACACTTTTGTAACAGCCTGTGACTAATGAGCAAGTGACAAGTAATGCGAGTATGGGTATTTTTACTAATGCCAAAAATAACAAAGGTAAATAATACATCTTTCCATTATGTTCTTGTATATAGCCTGTGTAGTAGGCCTAAAATTTACAACCGAAACCTTGGGTAGGACATTTGAATAAAAAGTTAAAATTGATTTTCTAGTTTTCCAAAATCACAACACAGATGATGTTCTTTGAACACAGAGATCACCTTGCAAAGAGATGCTTGGTAAAGAAGTTCTGAGTCTTCCACCTTTTGAAATTGCCTGCTGTGCCGTTCTGTGTTGGTTAGCGTGTAAGCTCGCAGGTGTGTGCAGTGACTGTGCACTTGTCTCTTTGGTTTGGTGGTGTTGCAGTGCAGACCACAGCTGCATCTAGGAGGCCAAAATTTGTTGAGAACCTAAACTAATAAAAGGACTGGATTCAAATTTAAGAAGGGCTGAATTTGGTCCACAAATCTTGAGTTAAGAGTAAAGATAACAGTACATAAAAATGAAAAATCCAGAGGATAAAAACAAGGAAGTTGAGGTATTTATGTGCCAGTCTAATGTGTTATACCCACTCTTTCCCTGTTTTCCTCTCCAGGACTTCGCTTTGCTCCCCGAGAAAGACAAGACGTATCTTATCGATGGAGGGGGGACCCTCAGTGGTGGTCAACGAGCTCGTCTCTGCCTTGCCAGGTAGTTTCTGTCACACCTGAGCATCTGTCAGCAGGCCTCATTCACTCTTGTTTGTCTGTCAGCACAGACTACCTTTGCTCATTAGTTAGGATTTTGGTTCTTTTTTTGTATCAACTTGTGTGTTTCTTCTGTAAATTCTACATCATCGCTGTAGCACTTCCATAGCAACAGGTTACATAAAAGAAATATCATAAAACATTAAGGACATTAAAATAACCCTCTAGCTACAGTATATGTGTCCAGCAAAAAGAATAAATATCAGTGTACTTAATCAGAAGCTGCTCAGGGTCACAGATCACTCATGTGTGTGTTGCTGTCTGCTTTTTATGGTTTCCGTGGCTTTTACAGCCCGAGCTTTATTGCTTTTTTAAATCTCTGTGGATCAGCCAGAAACTCTCATGTTCCCCTGCATTATTTATTGGTTTAGTGTGCTAACGTTAATTTGCAGCCACTCCTTGACTTTTTTAACTTCTGCTATCAACATAGCTATTCACTGTGGCTGATATATTCCAGCTTCTCTTCTTTGCCTTTCTGCATCTTATATTTTCTCTAATTTTGTTTGTTTGCTTTTTTGTTTTGTTTTTAAAGCAAATTGGAACATTTTCTTTACCTTCCTTGTTATCTGTGACCTAATATGTGTGTTTCTCTCTCAGGGCTGTGTATAAAGATGCAGACCTCTACCTCCTGGATGCGCCTTTCACCCACCTGGACATCGCTACAGAAAAAGAGATCTTTGAAAAGTGCGTGTGATAACAGAGAGTCTTTCATGTAGAGGAGGTCGGGGTGCTAAAAATTGACCTCAAAGTCAAGGTTAACGCTTGGTGTCTCTGAAAATGCTCTTTTCTTTTGGGAGTCATAACTGCTTTATAACAATGTAACCTTCTCAGGAAATGTGTTTCTTTCTTTTTTCTTTTTATAGAGTAACGCTTTTATGCTTGGATGGTCTTTGGTTAGCTTCCATTTTGGAAAAGCAGACAAAATTGCTTGTAAACTTGTGAAATGTATTTATATATACACTCTTATAATGTCTGTATATATAAATACACATTCATATAAATATCCATATCACTAGCTCGATATTTATAGTTTCTGGTAATTATAATTTCTATTCTGCATTTGTTAGAAAGAAATAAGCCCTTCTTTGTCAGACTTTTTTTTAAAGTGTGCATTTTTATCCACACACAGCTGCATCTGTAAACTTATGGCCTCCAAGACTCGTGTCGTAGTAACCAGCAAGTTGGAGCATCTCAAGCGTGCAGACAAAATCCTTCTGCTGCACAATGGAGATTGTTACTTCTATGGCACCTTCTCAGAGCTGCAGGCCAAGCGTCCAGACTTCAGCTCCCTGCTTCTTGGTCTTGAGGCTTATGACAACGTCAATGCTGAGCGGCGTGGATCCATTCTCACAGAAACTCTTCGCAGGGTTTCAGTTGATGAAACCGCTGGTTTCCGTGGCCCAGAGCAAATTCGTCAGTCCTTCCGTCATGCACCAGCTCAAAGCCATCCTCTAGGTGATGGCTACCCTGAAAAACGCAAGCAGTCACTCATCCTTAATCCTCTGGCAGCTGCCCGCAAGTTCTCCTTCATTGGGAATTCTCAACAAACCGGAAACACAACAGTGGAAGACAGGTCTGATGAACTCCCAGAGAGAAGATTCTCTGTAGTGCCTGAAGATGAACAAATAGAGGAGGCACTTCCGAGGAGTAACCTGTACCATGATGAGTTTCAGCACCTTAGCGGGCAGCGGCGCCAGTCTGTCTTGGAGTTCATCACCAGTGCTCGCGGCCAAGAGCGCAGAGAGCAGATGCAGTCATCTTTCAGGAAAAAGCTCTCCATCACACCGCAGTACAGCCTTGCATCAGACCTGGACATTTACTCCCGCCGCCTGTCCAAGGACAGTGTTTATGACATTAGTGAAGATGTGGATGAAGAAGACATGGAGGTAAGGCTTTTTAACATATTATCCTCTTATGTCTCTGAAAATGATTATGTAAAAATATTTTCACAAACTGTGCTATGTACCAAAATCAAGAAATTATTGTTAAGTGAGCCACATGGTTAAAACCCATCTATCCTGTTTCTTGACAGCAATGTTTTGCAGATGAACGTGACAAAAATGTCTTTGAAACTACCTCATGGAACACTTACCTACGCTACGTAAACACCAACAGGAACTTAGTCTACGTCCTCATTTTCATCTTCATTGTCTCTGTCATTGAGGTAAAAATCAAAGATTTGGGGTTTTTGTGTTATTGTGTGAATTTAATTAACGGCATTTTGTTTTCTTTTCACAAATAGGTTGCTGGCTCTGTCCTCGGTATTTTTCTTATTACTGAGTAAGTCTCATGTTTCATGTTGCCTTAAACAGAAAATGATTATGATTCTTCTCTTTGTCTTTGGATAGTCAGCTAGTGTGCTCTGAGCTTTCTGATCATGTTAACTGTAAATACTATTTAAATAGTATTTACAGACCTTACTGTAAATCACTGGTTTTCCACTGGCTCCCAATCTATAGCCAGGTGGACAAAATAATTTGTTGTAAATCATAAACTTGAGTACTATGGTTAAAAGTACATTTACACAAATGGGGCCCATGTATACAGTAAACAGACTGATTCTTATATAGTGCTTTTCTACTCTCCTGAGGCACTTAACATCCCACATTCACACAAGGACTCTTTTCTATGCTGTTTTTTAAGTTACTAACTAACATTCACACATATTCACACTTTGATGGCTGCATCAGAGAGAACCTGGGGCTAGTAGTTTTGCCCAAGGATATTTGGCATGCAGACAGGCAGGGTTTGAACCACCAGCCTTCCGGTCAGAAGATGACCTGTTCTACCACCTGTGCTACAGCCACCCAACATATGGTGACAAAACAAGCAGATTGTGTCATTTATTCCTTCCAGCATCATCAAATAGGAACTTCGAATCAATTTATCAGAGATGTCCGAGGCTTATAAGGGTGGTCCTTGGACGATTTCTTTCGCTGTGCACATTCACATGCTAACGAGTAGGGGACACATGCATGGCTGTTGCGCTGTAGTGTGTTGGCTTGAAGAAATAAAAAACTAGCACATAGATATCCACATGGATCAGAAGTTCACCCTCTGATCAAATCCATGTCAAATGGCTCTAAGTGAACTTGTGTTTAGGTCTTATATTTCTTTTCACTTTTCTTATTTTTCACTGGCGGCTGATTTTAAATGTGACAGTAGGTTTAAATGTACTTATTTTTTGTGTTTATTTGTTTATTTAATTGTTTATTTGTTACATGTTAATTACTAGACAAAGACAAAGCCGTCCATTTTTCGGTTACAGTGAGGGACGACGAATTAGCTCTGTTCATGTAAATCGAGTTGAAAAAAAGTACTATAAGTGTAATTTTCTCTATCATGATCTATTTAATCGTGTAAATGAGAGTAAATGAGAGTAACCAAAAGTGAGCAATAAAAATATCTGTTTATTAACATCAGTAATTTACATTTAGAGGTCACAATTATGCAGAAATCACTAAAAGGTAATTTTGTGATCTATTCTATAATGAAGAATTGCTCCATGTAACATTTATTATACATTCCTCACATCCAACAGTGAGGTCTGGAGGGACGCCGCCAATCCTTCATCGCCCAACTATATTGATGAGCAGCACCCCAATGCATCGTCGCCGCCTGGCCATCTCGGTGTTATTATGACACCCACCAGTGCTTATTACATCATCTACATCTTTGTAGCCCATGCGGACAGTATTCTGGCCCTGGGATTCTTCAGGGGTCTCCCTTTAGTGCATACATTACTGACTGTGTCCAAAAGACTGCATGAACAGATGCTTAGCTCTGTGCTGCGAGCCCCCATGTCTGTGCTCAACACGATAAAAACAGGTGCTTTGCTTTTTTACTTTTTGAGTAAAACAGATTTTTACTGGTTAATGGCCTAGATGATGTCACTAAATAAATGAATGATGGTAGAGAATCCCTGTAGAACAAAATCTGATTATCAATGCTGATTATTAATATCTTCCTTTACTACAACACCTTCATACTTTCGCTGTCCTCTTTCAGCCAGGATCGTGAACAGGTTCACCAAGGACATGGCCATCATAGATGACATGCTGCCATTGGTGCTTTTTGACCTCATACAGGTATTTATCCAATACTGTGGATGATGATGCAGAGTTTTTGGAACTGCAAAAAGTGACTGAAAACTACTGCGACAAATATTCCCTCTTTCTTCATTGTAAATTGATTACTGGGGTGCAATTGTAAGCAGAATAAATAAATAAATGACAATTCAATTTCAAAATTCAATTTCCTCAATTTATCCTTTAACTCTTTGAATCTTGCCCTGGAGAAATTGGACAATGTTTTTTATTCCTCTGTAAAAGTTTTACAATCATATTATAATAAAAAAGAAAGAAATGATTAAAAACAAAATGAAAACATGCAGTGAGAATAAGAACAGGGAAACTGAAAAACATCTTTTTTTAAAGCCAGAAATACCAAATAATAATAAGTCTGCTCATATCTGTTATTAACATATTTTCCCAACACCAGGTGTCATTGATCGTCGCCGGTGCCATCTTCACTGTGTCCATCATAGAGCCATACATCTTCATTGCTGCTCTCCCATTGGCTTTTATCTATGTTTTCCTCAGGAAGTACTTTCTACGAACTGGACAGCAACTCAAAGTCCTGGAGGCTGAAGGTGAGCATTGGAGAGTTGTTGGCCGTTAGAGATGATAGTGGTTTTAGGTTTTAGTGACTCCAGCAGTAAATGTAAAATGTAGAAAGGGGGGGGGAAAGAAATTTGCTGTAGTTTAATAATATGTTTAAATATCTTTCGAGATAAATTGTCTAAATAACCTATGTCAGAAAAGAGGCTAGAAAAAATGAGAAAAAACCGTTGCTTCTTCATAAAGCAGAATGGTATTATTTAAATAGTTCTTACTGCTTTGTATGTGATGTATTATTAGGCATATGTCTGGGTGCTGTTCTTTAGCTCTGGCTCTTGCAGACTTTAATCCTGAAGATGAGTTTTTCTTTTCTTTTTGAGGGGAGGGAAAATGGGCTCAGAAAAGAGTAGAGAAATGAAAGTGAGTAGTGACATATATCAGTAAAAGTGAGAACATAATAGGAAAACCAATACTGAGAACAGAGGAAGAGGGATGCTTCCTCTGAGAAGGAACCACAATCGGTGGGCAAAGCTGGCAGATGGCTTAGGGGCCAAAAGTCACTGAAACATGAAAACATGAGAGAGGAAGGGTTGAGTCAGAGGACAGGGTGTCTCAGAAAGAGAGGAACAGTTTTCTTCCAGTATTGAGACTTGGATAACGTTCATATTTGGTTGTTTTCCTTTGAGCTCCTCAAGACATCAGAAAAGATTGTTGGCTTTTGGCTTTAAAAATCAAGCCTACCTGCTGAATAATGAAAGTGTTTATATTAGTGAAGATTTTCAAAGCAGTGTAATTTTAATCATTTATAATCATTACAGTCTCGTGGGGCTTACAGAGGTCAAATCTACAGGAGTCTGTCTTTATTTACTACACTTTCTCTCAAAGTCAGATGCTTGTAATAAATGTAACAGAGAAATCTGTTTGTTGTCTTCATATTACAGTACAGTACATTTTCATCATGTACTGTGTTGCTAGTGGCGGCTGTCCATCTTTAGCTTCAGTTTAATGCACACATGAACAGTAGATATTGTGTCATCAACAACCTCATTAAGTGCACTTAAGTAAAGGTCACTTTCAAAACTTCTATGTAATAGAAATGTAATGGGTTTAAAATGTTTACAATTAGTATCTAATATAGAGACTTACAATACAACACGATACATATAAATTCATTTTAGTTTAGTGGTCATAAGTTGAAGAACTGCACTGTTGCTAAAGGCCGACAGAGCAGAAGAAAGGAGGTTTGTACAGTCAGAGGATGAGGAAGCTGCTGACGATGTTGCCGCTCTGTTTTTTGGGCCTCTCTGCTGTGCCCTCGATTCTGTCACTGAATATGTGTTTCAGTGATGACGCTGAGATGTTTCCGGAGCTGCTGAGAGCTCACTGGGGTCAGAGAAATGAGCTGAGCTGGGATTTCCTCCAAGCCCATCCTGGTGTTTTACCCACTGGATTCACAGGGACAAATTACAGTGGAAATTATGCTCTGTTTATATTAGTCAGACATGGCCATTGAATTTTAATCTTGAAGAAATTATTGTGACCATAAAGACATAAGATGTGCAAAGAAGGGGTTGCTGCTAAAGTATAACTTTTCCAGGTTGATTCTTGTTTAATGAATTTATATGTATTGTAGTTTTCTAGTTCAGAAGTGTTACCTAACTAAAAGGTACCAAGTAGTGAAATTAAATGACCTTTTAGAAATTTAGTTAGCAGTTTTTTTTATTTGTCAGTCTGATATCTGATATGTAATGCAGGGATTGTTTTACAAAGTAAGTGCTTATACATTAAGAGTTTTAAAGTCTTTTCTTTTTTCTTTTCTTGCAGCTCGTACCCCGATCTTCTCCCATCTCATCCTCTCACTAAAGGGTTTATGGACAATTCGGGCATTTGAGCGCCAGACCTACTTTGAGACACTTTTCCACAAGGCTTTGAACACTCACACGGCCGCCTGGTTCCACTACCTGTCTGTTCTGCGGTGGTTTCTCTTCCGCTGTGACATGCTCTTCACCGTGTTCTTTACTGCTGCTGCCTTCATCGCAACAGGAAGCAACAGTGAGTGTGACTACACATGGACAATAAACTTTATATAAAAGAGAGAGAGCCACCATGACCTCAACTAATGTGTATGGACTCCACATTTTGAAGTGTCAATATTTAGACAAAAGTGTTCAGAGCCAACATAACAGTCAAACAAGCTTGGTTAGCAATTTGTATCTATAAACTGTGAAGGAGCAAAGCTAAGACATAGGCGCCTGATAACTGGTAGCTGTGCACCAAATTGTAAGACTTAAAAACATAAAAGTAAATCCCTGCCAGTACTAGTTGTTAAGTAGGGGGAAAACAGCACTAGTGTGAAAACGCAGGCATTTTTATGGCTAAAGTTTGGGAGTTTCAGCATGGGAATCTGTCAGGACTGACCTGCTTTTGGAACCAGCCTCAAGTGGCAAGTCAGTGAACTGCATTCAAAGGGGATTGGCTGTTTGTTGCCTTTGGGTATTGTTAGTGAAGCTGTGTTTGTGGTGATGTACAACATACATAAAGTTTATCGTAAATATTTTGGCTTTTTCACACCTTAAAGTCCAGTCAAGGTTCATATTTTTGTTGCAGCATTTCCATTTTTTCTGACAGCTTTTTTATTTGTATTTATGTTATTTAATTTTTTTTTAAATAATTGGTTTGAAAGCTGCCAGAAAAAAATATTTAAATGAATGCTAAATTACATTTCAGTTTCATTCATAATAAGTCCATAACAATAAGTTGAACTTATTTGGTCTAAACCTTTGTGGTCTACTCAGATCAAACACGAGGTGTAGTTTCACCTTGAGTCAACAATATGGATGCAGCTTCTTCAGTGTTTTGGGAAATCCACACGGCTTTCCACAGCAGGGCTACCACCAGAATCAAGTTGCAGTTAACATCATTTCAGAAGTTACCGGGAAGTTTTGCAGTTCTCGTCACTGTTGTCAATGAACTGTCTTTCTTTTGGTACTGTATCTCCTCTATGAAAGTGAATCTTTTGCACCTGACTG
>NW_005187702.1:46067-46550 GCF_000239375.1 Pundamilia nyererei | reverse complement strand
TGACTGCTGTTACAATAGCATGCTTTATGCACTTTTCCCTTTGGGAACTGAATCCCACCTTTGCAAAATATAACTTCTCCAGCTCAGACACACTGTGCCTCATTTTCTTCAACAAGATGCCTTTCAGTCAATGGTGACCTGTAGCTACTGTTTGTAAGAGGTTTAGATCTCGTTGTTGAGATAAAAGCAATTGGCCAATAAATTCACAGCTTGTAGGTTAGTGAGACACTAGATGGTGACACTGCATTCTTAGTGAAGTGGGGTTTTTCCTCACCCAAGATGCTTCATACTCAAATAGAGAAAAGCACATCTCAGATCTGTATGGTGGTTAATAGTTGTGGCTCCTTATACTATATGTCAGTTTGTTTACACCATCAAAAAGGCAGTCAGCAGCAGATTAAAGATGGCAATGGCCATTTTTGTTCTGTGTAACAGCACTTTGTTGACTTAGCATGGCTTACCAATATTGAAGGATACTGCAGG
>NW_005187702.1:44638-45605 GCF_000239375.1 Pundamilia nyererei | reverse complement strand
AAACCATTTTTATTACTTATCTATTATCCACCTGGTGGACAATAGGTAACCAGACAATGGTTATCTATTGTCAATAGAGTTCTTCAGAGACAATCTGATTTTTTTTTTACTCTTTTTCTGATTTGGTGTTCAGTTCAGATAAAATCATTATTGTGGGTGATTTTAACATGTAGATATTGAAAACATCAACAGAATATTTAATCTAATTTTAGACTCAACTGATGTCTCTCAAAATATAAAAGAACCCACCCATGACTTTAATCACACGCTGGATCTTGTTTTGACACGGCAAAGAAACTGAACACTTAAGTATTCACCAAAATCCTCTTTTGTCTGGTCATTTCATATAATAATAACATTACAATTACAATAATGACTTACACGGCACTGGGGAATACATTTCGTCACAGTAGATGTCTTTCAGAAAATGCTGTTAATTTTAAGGCTATCATTCCTCCAGTATTATCTTCTTCAATGCCATGTGCAAACACAGTGCAGAGCAGCTGCATGAACTGATGTTCTTGTTAATCGTTTTCTATCTTCATCAGGTATGACTTTTTTGTGGATATTGTGGCTCCTCTGACAAAAAAAGCCTCAAATCAGTACTTGACTCTGGTAAAACTCCCAAACATGAGCAAGCAGATAACTCATAGCCTGGAGGGAAAATGGCATCTCACTATTTAGAAGATCTTCATTTAGCCTTGAATTTTCTTTTTTGTTGCTTTATAAAAAAGCTCTCCACAAAGCTACAACATCTTACTATTCATCACTGATTGAAGGAAATAAGAACAACCCCTGGCTTCTCTTCAGCACTGTAGCCAGGCTTCTCGTGATGCTCTTGTTCACTCACATTTTTTTTAACTCTCTCTTCTCACTATTTTCACTACACACCATAAATCATTAGTTATTATTAATCTCTGGCTCTCTTCTACAGCAAGTCTTTGCCCTGTCTTCTTCCCCTAAACCC
>NW_005187702.1:40733-44374 GCF_000239375.1 Pundamilia nyererei | reverse complement strand
ATTCAAATTCATCGACCTACCATCAGAAGATCCTCGGTTGGGGAAACCTAAAGGAGGTGGCAGAGGCCTTGATATCGTCATTGACAACCCCCATGCACGTGACTGCTGGCCTAACTGTGGCCAGCTGGACGTCCGGGGCCTCACAGTGAAATACACAGAGGCTGGGCGTGCCATCCTCAACAATATCTCCTTCTCTGTGGAGGGGGGACAAAGCGTAAGTCCTTAGTGATTGGTAGAGACTGCCTGTGGAACCTGGCAGGAGAAAGCATGGTACCTCTGCCTAATTAGGTTTACCAAACAAAAGAATAATTCCCCCCAAGCGATAAAGCAATTCAAGTGCCATAGTTAGGTCACAGAAAGGTTGTGAACAATATACTAGCCAGCCACAGGAATGTGTCACAGGGATGGTTACACGTGAACACATTTCTGGTTGTTGTTTTCAGCTAATGTTGTGCAAACAATTTTTTATATTAACACTGAATCTAATTGCTATGCTAAATGGGTTTGTTGGAGTTCTGTTAAACTCTTTTCAGTATTTTTCTGAACCAAACCAGGAGACAAAATTATGAGCTAAGACAGAGATTAAAACAGACTTCAGAAAAGTGTATGTGGACTGAACTGGAAACACTATTCCAAGTGGAAGTGTTGCTCTGTGCATACAGATAGGCAACTGTTTGCTAACAAACTGACAAAAAGTGATAATATCACAGTTCTGTTTATAGCTTTTTCCTTTCCTCCCTAAGTGGCCAAGAACTGTGCGTATAGCTTCAAGTTGCAAATTAGAAGAATCTGGGCAGGGAATCAAATTTTTGTGCTCATTTATTCATTTTCAAATGAGCAAAATGTTATTTCTCTCTAGAGCTACAATAAGGCTTGAACCTGGCCAAACAATAACACAGATATAGCAATCTACTAATGACTAAGTAAGCACGGCCCTGAGTGAGTGTCGGTTATGACATCATGGCATGATGGCATTATGACACATGTTTAAAATTAAAGTGGCTTATGATTTTGAATTAGCTTTCTGTAGAAAAGAGAAGACATGCAATATCTGACCACTCGCACCTCTGCTCTCCACCATTGGTTTTGGCAGTAATTATAGTCAGTATGACTTTGTCATAATGAATCAGAGCACAGTAAATATCTGCACTATAGTTTTGTGCCAATAGTTTTGCTCAATAGCTTCACGACAAATGTGCTAATTGTTGCAGCACAAGGAAGAAAGAAGAGAGGACTTTTAGACCATCTAGACCACAAACTCTTCCCCTCCAAAGATTTAAAAACAGCTCCATCAAAAGAAACATCAGCCCTTTTGTGTAGCTCATAGATGGAGCGAGCTATTTCAAATTATTATTAACTATTTCAAATTAAAATTTAAATTAAATGGAGTAATGGAGAGAAGGATAACAAAAATTCAAGTAACAACGATAGATCCCTTTTTGTAAGGTGCGAACAGCTTTTAGTGGTGCTTCTGAAGAAACTGATGTTAGTACGACGCCAGCTAAACTAAAGAGAAACGGTAAATGATTATATGAAAGAAAGAAAGTGTACTTTATTGGTCCCCGTGGGGAAAATCGCTCTCTGCATTTAACCCATTCACTCAGTGAAGCAGTGGGCAGCCATTGGGCGTCCGGGGAATATATGTCTTATTGCAGGGCACAAGTAAACTGACACAGTAGCCATGCAAATGAAAAAGTGCTGTCATCTATATTACAATAAAAAGGATGAGCATTCAGACACAAGGTCAATGAACCCGTTCAACATGAGGGCATGTTGACCGAGTTCATTAATTGTATTACATAACAGAAAAAGCTGGATATGAGCATTTACCATGAAAATGTTATGACTGTGTGCAGGTTGGTCTGCTGGGTCGAACAGGTTCAGGGAAGAGCACCCTGCTGTCTGCTCTGCTGCGTCTCACCTCCACAGAAGGAGACATTTCTATCGATGGTGTTTCCTGGAACTCTGTCTCATTGCAAACATGGAGGAAGGCCTTCGGTGTGGTGCCACAGGTATATCTATGAGTGATTAACTTCTGATATTTGATGCAGGTTCAGACAGTTACCCCAGCATCTACTGCTTATCTGGGTCTAAAAACGGTCTAAGCCAGTGGTTCCCAAACTGTTTTTTGCTAGGCCCCCCTCTGTTTTACAAGAAAAATGACTTAATGTTTTGAAACTTAAGTCATTATTCTTGGATGTTACAAGATATCTTTTTAATCCAGTCTGTTGAGAGTTAACTGTTTAAGTCTCTGGTCTTTCTTGAACAGAAAGTCTTTATCCTGACTGGAACTTTCCGGATGAACCTGGACCCACATGGAAATTACAGCGACACAGAACTGTGGAAGGTGGCTGAGGAGGTGAGGAGGAGGCGGTGTTTTCTTTGTTTCGTAATTTAGTTATGATTGATAAAGCAGCCTTGTTTTGATTCAATTAGAGATAATAAAGCTCATGTTTTGGAGTTAGACACAATCTTACATGCCCTCTTTGAGCTTTCCCCTCATGCTAGGAATAAATATGGAATTATTGTACTGTCTGCATAGGACAGTGATGTTGGTAAAATTACTGCCATGCAGTTTTACCACCATTTCAACATTGATGTCATGAAGTTTACACTAATGTTTTAAAATGATAAAAATGAGGTAAAGATAATGTGGAACTTCAGACTTTCAGTAAAAGTAAACTCTGTCTTGTGTGCCCTCAGGTGGGTCTGAAGTCTGTGATTGAGCAGTTCCCAGACAAGCTAGACTTTCAGCTGGAGTATGGAGGCAGCGTGCTGTGCAATGGACACAAACAGCTGGTTTGTCTTGCCCGTTCCATCCTCAGTAGAGCCCGTATCCTGCTGCTGGATGAGCCATCTGCCTACCTTGACCCTATGTGAGTATTAAACACTGTCTACTCAATAATCAACATATATAAATCACATTTGATTTAAAAATATCACTAGACCAGTATATGGGGCTTACATGTGCTGTTAAATGGTCACTACAGCGGTACTTTTATAATACCTTTCTACTCAATTGAGCACTCAATGTGCTTTCTACTGCAAGTCTCATTCATCCCGTCACACAGCACTTTTATGTATGTGCAGGGTTTCCTAACTGCTGCAAACACAAAGCGATTAAGTTAACAGTTAACCTTCTGATTGGTAGATGACCTGAGCGATAACCATCCACAATGATTTAAACAATGAGATCAGTCTCTATGCAAGTAATCCCTTGGATCTAAAAGCTCTTGCTTCAGACTGCTCTATATGCCGAATTTTGGGCATTTTTTCTACTTTTAGATCTGTATGATTTGAATCATAAGGTATATCTTTAATATGACCCACCCAGTCTGCTATTCAGACTTTTTATTTGTTAGGGGCCACCAATCAGAAGAAAGTTGGCTTAAAGGAGAAGGAGGTGAAGGAGGCTTGTTTCAGTCAGTCGATGAACTGAGTCGCTACACAAAGACCCAGAAGAACTGTGACTGATTCAAGGCTACTTCAGTAGAATCCAAGGAAAAAATAGCATTACAAGCTCACGGCTGGATTTTCTTTATTCCGCTTAAACAAATAGTCCCATTGAGACTCAGTGTCTGATTTACAAGAGAGACCTGTTCCAGACAAACATATCAAAATCACAACAATAAAAAAAAAAA
>NW_005187702.1:37325-40256 GCF_000239375.1 Pundamilia nyererei | reverse complement strand
TGTGTGTGTGTGTGTGTGTGTGTGTGTGTGTGTGTGTGTGTGTGTGTGTGTGTGTGTGTGTGTGAACAGAACACTGAAGGTCCTGAGGAAGACACTGAAACAGGCGTTTTCAGGCTGCACCGTCATCATGTCAGAACACAGGGTGGATCCACTGACGGACTGTCAGTCATTCCTGGTAAGTTCTGGTCTAAGTTTATTTCTGAGTTGCTCTCATACGTTTGTCGAAGTTTATGAAACTCGAGTAGAGCACTGTAAGATCATCTATCAACACTCCCTCATGCTGCGGGTCTCGAAAGTGCTGGGTTGTTTGCAATGCTAACAAATCGTGTTGCCTTAATGGGAAGGTCAAAACTTCCTTACAGGGGACAAGAATTATTATCTGCAGAATAATAACCCTGCACATAAACTACTTTTTCCATACGTGAGTTTTCAAAATAAAACAAATATATATAAATGCGGCAATTTGTTTTTACATTTCTGGTGAGTTGGCATATTTTACAGGAAAAAAAGAACATTTTGATGAACAACAAAATGAAGCTGCCTCTCCTTCCTCTCTCCCTCCTGTTCAGATGATTGAAGGCAGCTCCATGAAAACATACGACTCCATTCAGAAGCTCATGAATGAGAAGAGTCACCTCAAACAGGCCATGAGCACAGCCGATCGGCTCCGCCTCTTCCCAACGCTTCACCGCCTTAACTCCAACAAGAGGCCGACGCCACAGACCGCCAAGATCTCCTCACTGCCAGAGGAAGCAGAAGATGAAGTCCATGACACGAGACTCTAACTGGCCAGCTGCAAACACACATGCGCATACACACCTGCAGGGACAAACAAACAGCTGTTTGAAGACCAATGATTTGGGGTTAATTTCTGAAGCAAGATTGACGAGGCCGTAATGACAGAATCTGAATCAGTTTGGACAACTCAGGCATATTATTTTACCCACTCTTAGGAGAATAGTGAAATGTGTCTTACAGAAATTGAAGCCACATTTTTCATAGCCAAACATAGCTGCTGAGATCCACTTCACTGTCACAAAGTAAAACCAGGATTATGAAGCTTTGCACACATAAAAAAAAAAAAGCTATGTCCTAAATTACTTAAACAGTCCAGCTACCTACTATTTTATTAACCTTTTACCAAAGGTGTGACTGGAGCCGATCCCAACATAGGGCAAAAGGCAGGATAAGCAATAATAAGTAAGTAAAGTTTATTACAGAGAGCTTTTCACAAAGAAGCAGTCACAAAGTGCTGTATCACAAAGCAGAGTAAAACCTGCCACTCTGGACAAGTTATTACTCCATCACAAGGCTAACACAGAGACAGTGAACCACACGCTCACATCTAAAACCAGTAAAGCCATGAGCTAACCTAACACTAATGTCTTTGGACTGTGGGAAAGAACTGGAAGATGCTGAGGAACCCAAAGAACATGCTCAACACAAAAAGAGAAGCCAGCAAGGAGGTGAGGTGATGTGTTAACCACTGTACCACTGTGTCGCTCCCACCTCAGAATAGGCATGTTTAAAAGTTGCCTGAACATGACTGAGTGTGCACAGTGCAAAATATGAAGGATGAGAGTACAGATGCAAAACGTCTAATTGCAGGTGTCTCAAACATTAGAATAACACAAATGCAAGTTTAGGAGTATTATTTTTTTGTTTGTTTTTTTTAAAGAAAATGTGTGCAATGGTGAATTCTGCCACAAAATTAAAGGAAAATCAGTGTGTGTGTGTGTGTGTACGTGCGTGCGTGCGTGTGTGAATGAAAGGCTTCACAAGCACACTGCATGGAAGATAAAGAAGAGTATGGAAAGGGACCAGCTAAATAGAGGAAGAATCGTATGACTTACAAAGAGCTGACATGTAAACAAAGCACATCATAGCATGCACCAGAGTCCGGGTTCAGTCTGACTAAGTGGACACTGTTATTTAGCTCATTAAAGAGCTCCGGCAGGTTTCAGTGATGAACAAACAGTACGTGAGCTCATTGAGTTCAGACGGTTCTCACAGATGTGCTCTTCTGCACTTGCTTTGAAAAAAGGGAAAGAAATCCATACTTGTCTTTTTGCATGATTTGTTGTTTAAACAGGATTTTTATTGGTTTCAGTTGCAGTTTTTTGTTTGGTTTTTTTGAAAAGCATTTTGGCTAACAGCCAGCTCATTTTCACTGGAGCACCTCAGACTGAACGTCTAATAACAGCCACTGTAGAAGCCTGACTTTTTAGATGCATTTTGAATGAGTGTGGAGCATGTAACTGAGCATTGTGAGCAAACAGGAAAACAATAAGGCCACATACTTTGTTCTCTATTCTTGGAATATGGAACCGTTAAAAAATAAGAACAATCACAAGAACAGATGTTCTTCTGTTTTACCAAAATGTATCAGTATCAAGCAGGAGTCTTCATGCACACCCTACACAGTCCCCAAAGGCAGCCATTCAAATCCCACTATTTATATTTTTACTTGTATAGCAGGCACCCCGATAGCCAAGCAGTTAGCAAGAGTGAGACAATACACTCCACACCAGACTGGAATAATTTGAACAAGTCAAATTGAACGTAACTGTTGATATTAGCAAATGTTATTCAATAGTTTTGAAGAATCAAATTATAACCATACTATAATTCATTATAATTTCCTCATTTATGTGGTGAAGCTGCTGTTAGAACTGCTCTGAGATTTAGCAGCACTCACACAGGCACTCCAAAGGCATATTGATGTATCCTCGACCAGCATGTTGGTGCTGGGCTGAAGCCTCCAGGCCACCTCATAGCCTCCCCAAGAAAGACAAAGCATCCTATCACACTGTAAAACCTGCCTAGGAACGGCTCAAGACGCACAAGTCTGGAAAAATGTCAAGGTGTCTGGTGCAAAGGATTGATTTTAATGACGTGCTCGTTGGCTTTTACTTTTTATTTATTGTGGCT